>NW_020703237.1:0-6107 GCF_002925995.2 Terrapene triunguis | reverse complement strand
GAAAAAGCCAAACAGGAGGCCCATGAAAGAGAAGAAAAAGCCAAACAGGAGGCCCATAAAAGAGAGATGGAGCTGAAAGAAAAAGAGATGGAACTGGAAGCAGCAAGGACTAGGCAGGATGCATCAGACCATCCTAACAACTCCTCTCCAGGTACCACTTCCCATCCCAGGAAATTCCCCACCTACAAGGCAGGCGATGATACTGAGGCCTTCTTAGAAAATTTTGAAAGGACCTGCCTTGGATACAGCATCCCTCCACCCCAGTACATGGTAGAGCTGAGACCGCAGCTCAGTGGACCCTTAGCAGAGGTGGCGGCTGAAATGCCTAAGGAACACATGAACAGTTATGAACTTTTTAAAAACAAGGCCAGACTCAGAATGGGGCTAACACCCGAGCATGCCCGTCGGCGGTTCAGAGCCCTAAGGTGGAAACCAGATGTGTCATTTACCCGGCATGCCTACCACATTGACAAAAATTGTGATGCCTGGGTATCAGGAGCAAATGTTAAATCTCTGGAAGATCTGCTTTCCCTAGTAAAAATGGAGCAGTTTTTAGAGGGTGTTCCTGAGGAAATAGAAAGGTACATCCTAGATAGGAAGCCCAAAACTGTAACCGAGGCGGGGGAGATTGGAGCCAAATGGGTGGAGGTGACAGAAAAGAAAAAAGCTAGTAGCAGTTGGAGCGAATATCAGAAGGGGCAAGCCGAAACAAAACCTTACCACCGGGGACAACCCAAGGCCCCACCCACATCCCAAGGGAAACCCCAGACGCCTTCTCACCCCACCACACCAGTCTCCATCAACCAACATCGCCCCGGTGATACCTTAGCAGGGCGATGTTTTAAATGTAATGAACTGGGGCATATAAAGGCTCACTGCCCCAAGAACCCTAACCGATTACAGTTCATTACACCCCAATCACACCAAAGATCCCCAGACCCAGATGCCTCTCTCATACCCTCGGAGCGAAGGGAAACCTTGAGAGTGGGCGGAAAGAAGGTTATCGCTTGGAGGGACACTGGGGCACAAGTGTCAACTATCCACCAATCCCTAGTGGACCCCAAACTCATCAACCCGGAGGCTACAGTGACAATTCAACCCTTCGTGTCACAGTCTGTAACCTTGCCTACAGCCCAGTTGCATGTCCAGTACAAGGGCTGGGCAGGAATGTGGACTTTTGCAGTCTATGACAATTATCCCATCCCCATGCTGCTGGGGGAAGACTTGGCCAACCATGTGAAGCTAGCCAAGAGGGTGGGAATAGTCACCCGCAGCCAGGCTAAGCAAGCTTTCACCCCCATCCCTGTTCCTGAGCCGTCCACCAGAGCCCCGTCGGTGTTACCGGAGACCCAAACACAGGTGGTGGAACCGGATCCCCTGCCAACGACTGCAACAGCCGTAGTGGATCCAATCCCAGAGACCCAGCCAAAGCCAGTCCCGGAACCGGAACTGGCAACGCAACCAGCACCAGAACCATTGCCGGCACTGAGTCCAGCGCTTGCAAACCCGTCTACAACTCCAATGCCAGAGGGCACCAGCGAGCCTGAACTGGCGGAAGCAGCAGATAACCCTACCCAAGAGGCTCAGCCAGAGCCTGAGATACCACATAGTGCACCAGCGGACAGCGGTTCACAGTCAATGGAAACAGTCCCAGCACCTGCATCGCTTCCAGAGGGACCAAGCCCCAGTCCACAGTCCAAGGAGGAACTGATGTCTCCAGCATCAAGGGAACAGTTCCAGGCCGAGCAGGAAGCAGATGACAGCCTTCAGAAAGCTTGGGCGGCGGCACGGAGCACCCCACCGCCTCTCAGCTCTTCTAACCGATCCCGGTTTGTTGTAGAACAAGGACTTTTATACAAGGAAACTCTTTCTGGTGGGCACCAGGAAGACTGGCATCCTCAAAGACAGTTGGTGGTTCCCACTAAGTATCGGGTAAAGCTCTTGAGCTTAGCCCATGATCATCCCAGTGGCCATTCTGGGGTGAACAGAACCAAAGACCGGTTGGGGAAGTCCTTCCACTGGGAGGGAATGGGCAAGGACGTTGCTAATTATGTCCGGTCTTGTGAGGTGTGCCAACGAGTGGGAAAGCCCCAAGACCAGGTTAAAGCCCCTCTCCAGCCACTACCCATAATTGAGGTCCCATTTCAGCGAGTAGCTGTGGATATTCTGGGTCCTTTCCCAAAGAAGACACCCAGAGGAAAGCAGTACGTACTGACTCTCATGGATTTTGCTACCCGATGGCCGGAAGCTGTACCCTTAAGCAACACCAAGACTAAAAGTGTGTGCCAGGCATTAGCAGACATTTTTGCCAGGGTAGGTTGGCCCTCCGACATCCTTACAGATTCGGGAACTAATTTCCTGGCAGGGAACATGAAAACCCTGTGGGAAGCTCATGGGGTGAATCACTTGGTTGCCACCCCTCATCACCATCAAACCAATGGTCTGGTGGAGAGGTTTAATGGAACTTTGGGGGCCATGATACGTAAATTCATAAATGAACACTCCAATGATTGGGACCTAGTGTTGCAGCAGTTGCTTTTTGCCTACAGGGCTGTACCACATCCCAGTTTAGGGTTTTCACCATTTGAACTTGTGTATGGCCGCGAGGTTAAGGGGCCATTACAGTTGGTGAAGCAGCAATGGGAGGGGTTTACGCCTTCTCCAGGAACTAACATTCTAGACTTTGTAAGCAACCTACAAAACACCCTCCGACACTCTTTAGCCCTTGCTAAAGAAAACCTAAAGAATGCTCAGGAAGAGCAAAAGGCCTGGTATGATAAACATTCCAGAGAACGGTCCTTCAAAGTAGGAGACCAAGTCATGGTCTTAAAGGCGCTCCAGGCCCATAAAATGGAAGCGTCGTGGGAAGGACCATTCACGGTCCAGGAGCGCCTAGGAGCTGTTAACTATCTCATAGCCTCCCCCACCTCCAACATAAAGCCTAAGGTATACCATGTTAATTCTCTTAAGCCCTTTTATTCCAGAGGATTAAACGTTTGCCAGTTTACAGCCCAGGAAACAGATGACGCGGAGTGGCCTGCAGGTGTCTACTACGAAGGAACAAGGAATGGTGGCGTGGAAGAGGTGAACCTCTCCACGACCCTGGGACGTCTGCAGCGACAGCAGATCAAGGAGCTGTGCACAAGCTTTGCACCGATTTTCTCAGCCACTCCAGGACGGACCGAACGGGCATACCACTCCATTGACACAGGTAATGCTCACCCAATTAGAACCCCACCCTACCGGGAGTCACCTCATGCCCAAGCGGCTATACAAAGGGAGATCCAGGACATGCTACAGATGGGTATAATCCGCCCCTCTAACAGTGCATGGGCATCTCCAGTGGTTCTAGTTCCCAAACCAGATGGGGAAATACGCTTTTGCGTGGACTACCGTAAGCTAAATGCTGTAACTCGTCCTGACAACTATCCAATGCCACGCACAGATGAGCTATTGGAGAAATTGGGACATGCCCAATTCATCTCTACTTTAGACTTAACCAAAGGGTACTGGCAAGTACCACTAGATGAACCCGCTAAGGAAAGGTCAGCCTTCGTCACCCAGGCAGGGGTGTACGAATTCAATGTACTCCCTTTCGGGTTGCGAAATGCACCCGCCACCTTCCAAAGACTTGTAGATGGTCTCCTAGCGGGATTGGGAGAATCTGCAGTTGCCTACCTCGATGATGTGGCCATTTTTTCTGATTCATGGACAGAGCACCTGGAGCACCTGGGAAAAGTCTTCGAGCGCATCCGACAGGCAGGACTAACTGTTAAGGCTAAAAAGTGTCAAATAGGCCAAAACAGAGTGACGTACCTGGGGCACCAGGTGGGTCAAGGAACTATAAATCCCCTACAGGCCAAAGTGGATGCTATCCAAAAGTGGCCGGTTCCAAAGTCAAAGAAACAGGTCCAATCCTTCTTAGGCTTGGCCGGATATTATAGGAGATTTGTACCACACTACAGCCAAATCGCCGCCCCGCTGACAGACCTAACCAGAAAGAAACAGCCAAATGCAGTTCAGTGGACTGATAAGTGTCAAAAGGCCTTTAACCAGCTTAAGGCAACACTCATGTCTGACCCTGTGCTAAGGGCCCCAGACTTTGACAAACCGTTCCTAGTAACCACAGATGCTTCCGAGAGAGGCGTGGGAGCAGTTTTAATGCAGGAAGGACCGGATCAAGAATTCCATCCTGTCGTGTTTCTCAGCAAAAAACTGTCTGAGAGGGAAAGCCACTGGTCAATCAGCGAAAAAGAATGCTACGCCATTGTGTACGCGCTGGAAAAGCTACGCCCATATGTTTGGGGACGGCGTTTCCAACTACAAACAGACCATGCTGCGCTACAGTGGCTTCATACCGCCAAGGGAAATAACAAAAAACTTCTTCGATGGAGTTTAGCTCTCCAAGATTTTGATTTTGAAATACAACACATTTCGGGAGCTTCTAACAAAGTGGCTGATGCACTCTCCCGGGAAAGTTTCCCAGAGTTAACTGGTTAACAATTGTTCTTGGAATGAAACATATTGTTAGTTTTTATATAATCAGTAGTATGTCTAAAGGTACATGTGTCTTATTAACTCTGTTTTCTCCTAGAACTCCAGGAAGAAATCACAGCCAGTGTGGAACCGAACGTCCAACACTATCTGTGATTTGGGGGGCGTGTCATAACTATAAAGGGAAGGGTAACAGCTCTCTGTGTACAGAGACTCCAAATCCTTTTACCTGTAAAGGGTTAAGAGGCTCGGGTAACCTGGCTGACACCTGACCCCCAAGAACCAATAAGGAGACAAGATACTTTCAAATCTTGGGGGGGGAAAGGCTTTTGTGTGTGCTCTTTGTTTTAAGGGGTGGTTCGCTCTTGGGACTGAGAGGGACCAGACATCAATCCAGGTTCTCCCCATCTTTCTAAACAAGTCTCTCCTATTTCAAACTAGTAAGTAAAAAGACAGCAAGGCGTCTTAGATTTACTTTGTTTTCTCAACTTGTAAATGTACCTTTTTACCAGAGTGTGTATCTTTGTTTGCTGTACTTTGAACCTAAGACAGAGGGGGGTCCTCTGAGCTCTTTAAGTTTGATTACCCTGTAAAGTATTCTCCATACTGATTTTACAGAGATGATTTTTACCTTTTTCTTTAATTAAAAGCCTTCTTTTTTAAGAACCAGATTGATTTCTCCTTGTTTTAAGATCCAAGGGGGTTTGGATCTGTATTCACCAGGAGTTGGTGAAAGGAGGGTGGAAGGAAGGAGGGGGGATGGTTAACTTCTCCTTGTTTTAAGATGCAAGGGGGTTTGGATCTGTGTTCACCAGGGAATTGGTGAAAGGTTTCTCAAGGCTTCCCAGGGAGGGAATTCTTGTGATGGTGGCAGCGGACCAAAGCTAAGCTGGTAGATAAGCTTAGAAGTTTTTATGCAGGCCCCTACATTTGAACCCTAAAGTTCAAAGTGGGGATCCAGCCTTGACATGGTGGCATAGCGGTGGAGATCGTTTTAACCCAAAAGCCAGTAAGAGATTTTTTTTTTTCTCCTTCTAGCTGCTTGGAGAGCAGAGCTGAAGGTAGATGCATATCTTATCTCTCCTTGCCTGAAGGCAGAGGTGTTAAGTTTTTTTTAACAAGGTCCTTTGTTAAGAGAAGGGTTCAATCAGTGAGCAAACTTTGAACTGGTAAAGGCAATTTACAAGTTGAATTGTTTTTTTTTCTTTTTACATCCTCGGGAGTAGCTTGTTAGAAAGTCTCTGTTAACTCAGCAGCAGCCACAGCTAAGTACATCCCAGTTTCAGTCAACTGCAGAGGGGGTGACCCAGCACAGGAAAACCAGGAAAATGACTACCAAAGAAGAAAAAGCTAAAGAGGAGGCCCACAAGAGAGCTATGGAGCTGAAAGAAAAAGAGATAGAGCTGAGAGACAGAGAAGAGAAAGCCAAAGAGGGGGCCCACAAGAGAGAGATGGAGCTGGAGAAAGCCAAAGAGGGGGCCCACAAGAGAGAGATGGAGCTGAGAGCCAGAGAAGAGAAAGCCAAAGAGGAGGCCCACAAGAGAGAAATGGAGCTGGAAAAAGCCAAACAGGAGGCCCATGAAAGAGAAGAAAAAGCCAAACAGGAGGCCCAT
>NW_020703236.1:0-1292 GCF_002925995.2 Terrapene triunguis | reverse complement strand
TGGGATCGAAGTGTTTGGACAAACCAGCCCCATGGGTTAATTGATTTTGGATCACAGAAACCCCCTTGGGAGCTGCCACCCGATGTGCCAAAACTACCCCTGCTTCTGTTTTCCCTGCCAGCTCAGGACTCCAGCACCCCGTCTTGCTGAATTAGACACTCCAGTCCACTTCAACACAGACCCAGGGTCTGAATCACTTGTCCCAATGCTGCAAGTTTACCCAAAAACAGCTCACAGGAGTGTGCTGGTCTTTAGCACTCAGATGCCCAACTCCCAATGGGGTCTAAACCCAGATAAATTCGTTTTACCCTGCATAAAGCTTATGCAGGGCAAACTCATAAGTTGTTCGCCCCCTATAACACAGATAGAGAGATATGCACAGCTGTTTGCTCCCCCAGGTATTAATACATACTCTGAGTAAATTACTGAATAAAAAGTGATTTTATTAAATACAGACAGTAGGATTTAAGTAGTTCAAAGTAGTAACAGACAGAACAAAGTAAGTCACAAGCAAAATAAAATAAAATGCGCAAATCTATGCCTGATCAAACTAAATACAGATAAGTTCCTCACCAGTTCCAGAATGCTCCCTTTTACAGGCTAATCTCCCTTTAGCCTGGGTCCAGCAATCACTCACCCCCCTGTAGTTACTGTCTTTTGTTTCAGTTTCCCTCAAGCATCCTGGGGGGGTGGAGAGGCTCCTTCTTTAGCCAGCTGAAGACAAAATGGAGGGGTCTCCCCCAGGGTTAAATAGACTCTCTCTTGTGGGAGGAGACCCCCCTCCTCCCTCCTATGCAAAGTCCAGCTCCAAGATGGAGTTCTGGAGTCACCTGGGCAAGTCACATGTCCCTGCATGACTCAGTCTTTACAGGCTGAAGCCATTGCCCACATGGAATCTTGCATGTCTCCAGGAAGACTTCTTATGTGGATTGGAGCATTCCAAGATGCATTGTTCCCCAAGTGTTTCCTGATCAGGTACTTAACCTGGCGAATTCCTACCTAAAGAAGCCGACCAAATGCCTCCCAAAGCTTACTTAGAAACCAAGCAAGCATACAGCTCATATTCTTAACCTCAAGTAGAAAATGATATATATATGTACAAATAGGATGAATAGATATAGTAGACCATAACCTTTACGGAGATATGTTACCTGGCACAGGCAGCACAAAACATATTCCAGTTATGTCATACATACATTTATAAGCACCCCCTCCCCATAAAGCCTTATGGGGTACACTGTCACAGGATGGTTATGTAAGCTGCGTGCACACCCCCACGTTGCTGTAAGGAG
>NW_020703235.1:0-1180 GCF_002925995.2 Terrapene triunguis | reverse complement strand
CTGTGACGGGTTGGATCACAGAAACCCCCTTGGGAGCTGCCACCCGATGTGCCAAGACTACCCCTGCTTCTGTTTTCCCTGCCAGCTTAGGGCTCCAGCACCCTGTCTTGCCGAGCCAGCCACTCCTGTCTGGCTCCAACACAGACTCAGGGTCTGAATCACTTGTCCCAAAACTGCAAGTTTACCCAAAAACAGCTCACAGGAGTGTGCTTGTCTTTAGCACTCAGATGCCCAACTCCCAATGGGGTCTAAACCCAGATAAATCCGTTTTACCCTGCATAAAGCTTATGCAGGGCAAACTCATAAGTTGTTCGCCCTCTATAACACAGATAGAGAGATATGCACAGCTGTTTGCTCCCCCAGGTATTAATACATACTCTGAGTAAATTACTAAATAAAAAGTGATTTTATTAAATACAGACAGTAGGATTTAAGTGGTTCAAAGTAGTAACAGACAGAACAAAGTAAGTCACAAGCAAAATAAAATAAAATGCGCAAATCTATGCCTAATCAAACTAAATACAGATAAGTTCCTCACCAGTTCCAGAATGCTCCCTTTCACAGGCTAATCTCCCTTTAGCCTGGGTCCAGCAATCTCTCCCAACCCCTGTAGTTGCTGTCTTTTGTTTCAGTTCCCTTCAAGCATCCTGGGGGGTGGAGAGGCTCCTTCTTTAGCCAGCTGAAGACAAAATGGAGGGGTCTCCCCCAGGTTTAAATAGACTCTCTCTTGTGGGAGGAGACCCCCCTCCTCCCTCCTATGCAAAGTCCAGCTCCAAGATGGAGTTTTGGAGTCACCTGGGCAAGTCACATGCCCCTGCATGACTCAGTCTTTACAGGCCGACGCCATTGTCCACATGGTATCTTGCATGTCTCCAGGAAGACTTCTTATGTGGATTGGAGCATTCCAAGATGCATTGTTCCCCAAGTGTTTCCCGATCAGGTACTTAACCTGGCAAATTCCTTCCTAAAGAAGCTGACCAAATGCCTCACCAAGCTTACTTAGAAATCAAGCAAGCATACAGCCCATATTCTTAACCTCAAGTAGGAAATGGTATATATGTACAAAGGATTAATAGATATAGTAGACCATGTCACAGGCAGCACAACACATATTTCAGTTATATCATACATACATTTGTAAACACCCACCCATAAAGCCTTATGGGGTACGCTGTCACAC
>NW_020703234.1:0-4947 GCF_002925995.2 Terrapene triunguis | reverse complement strand
ATTTGTAAACACCCACCCATAAAGCCTTATGGGGTACGCTGTCACACCCTCCCCCTGAACTTACTGCCAGAGACTTGGACACTGTCCATGGCGGAGGCAGTATACCTAAAGTTCCTCTTTTCTGGACAGGGCATCTGCTACCCAGTTCTCCTTTCCTTTAATATGAGTAATCTCCATGTCAAACTCCTGTAGGACCAGGCTCCAGCGTAGCAGTTTGGAGTTGGTGCCCTTAGTTCGGTGAAGCCATACTAAAGGTGAATGGTCAGTTAGAATTCTGAACCTCCTATTAAAAAGGTAAGGTCTTAATTGTTTGACGGCCCACACAATGGCATAGCATTCCTTCTCTATAACAGAGTAATTCTGTTCGGCCGGGGACAGTTTTTTATCAGGAAGGCAATGGGATGCTTCTTACTGTCTTCCCCTGTCTGCATCAGCACAGCACCCAACCCTGTGTCTGACGCGTCAGTGCACAACTCAAAAGACTTTTCGAAGTCAGGGCTGGCCAGCACAGGCTTCGCGGACAGGAGTGCTTTTACTTTGTTGAAGCCTTTTTGGCATGCCTCTGACCAAATGACCTTATTAGGTTGATGCTTTTTACATAAGTCCGTGATTGGGGACACAACGTCACTGAACCCCACCACAAACCTCCTGTAATAGTTTGCCAAGCCTATGAAGGATTGGACTTGCCTTTTAGTCTGGGGTACAGGCCATTTCACGATGGCTTCCACCTTAAGAGGGTCGGGGGATATTTTACCCCCCCCTACCCAGTGCCCCAGATAAGGGACTTTGGCTGCCCCTATCTTGCACTTGGAGGGCTTCACAGTTAGCCCAGCCTCTTTGAGCTTTGATAGCACGACTTCCAGGTGCTCTCTGTGGTCACCCCAGGTGTTGCTGAATACAGCAATGTCATCTATATATGCCCTAGCATAATGCTGCAAGCCATTTAACACTCTGTTGACCAGTCTCTGGAAGGTGGCCCCCGCATTTACCAGACCAAAAGGTAACACCGTGAATTCATAGAGCCCTATGTCCGTGATAAAAGCTGATTTTTGTTGTGCCTCTCCCTCCAGAGGGATCTGCCAGTAACCTTTGGTCAGATCAAAGGTACTAAGGTACTTGGCTTGGCTCAGCACATCCAGCATGTCATCAATTCTTGGCATGGGGTATGCATCTGTTACAGTGACAGCATTGAGTTTTCTATAGTCTACACAAAATCTAACGGTGCCATCTCTTTTGGGGACCAAGACCACAGGGGAAGCCCATGCACTGTCGGAATCCTTAATCACCCCCAAGTCCAACATGCTTTGTATCTCAGCCTGAATTTGCTCCTTCACCTTGCCGGTGGCCCTATAAGGCCTGGAAGGAGGAGGTTGAGCCCCTTTCGTGAGGATCCTATGGGACAGCAAGTGCGTCCTCCCTGGTTTGTTGGAAAATACCTGACTGTACTTCTGCAGTGTTGACAATGCTTCCCTCCTTTCGAGTGGTGTCAGCTCACTACAGATTTCTATACTTTCAAGGGACGACCCGTCTTGGCATTCAGCCATCAGATCAGTGAGTGGGTGTGCCTCGGTTTCCCCTTCGACGCAACAGATCATGTTTACCTCGGCCACTCTGCTGTGATAGGCCTTGAGTCTGTTTACATGTACCAATTGGGGTACCGCACCATCCAGGGGCTTTTTAACTTTATAAGTGTCCTCATTCGCCACTTCCACCACTTCAAAGGGCCCCTCCCAGGAGTTTTGCATCTTGAACTTTTTGGCAGGGCCGAGTACCATGACCAAATCTCCTACATCAAAAGTGCGTTTACAAGTATTTTTATCATACCACGCCTTTTGCTTGGCCTGACTGCTCTGGAGGTTGTTTTGTACAATCTCCATCATGTCTTTCAACTCCCTCCTGAACCTCTGGACATACTCAGTCACAGGTTCCTCCCTTACCGTGTTGCATCCTTCCCAGGTATCCCTGATGAGATCGAGGGGTCCCCTCACTTTCCTCCCATACAGAAGGTCAAATGGAGAAAAGCCTGTGGACTCTTGGGGTACCTCCCTGTAGGCATACAGCAGGAACGGTAATAGTTCATCCCAACTTTGGCCCCTTTTTTTGGCATACATCCCCAGCATGGATTTTAGGGTCCCATTGAATCTTTCCACCAGCCCATTGGCCTGGGGGTGGTAGGGGGCCGTCTTAAGCTGTTTCACTCCACACACCTTCCATAGCTCATTGAACAACTGCGACATAAAGTTTGCCCCCCGATCTGACAAAATTTCCTTAGGGAAGCCCACTCTGCTGAATATGGTGAGCAGAGCTCTTGCCACTGTCTCGGCTTCTATGTTAGACAGTGCAATTGCCTCAGGGTACCGCGTGGCGAAGTCTACTACCACCAAGATATACTTGTTCCCTCTCCGGGTGGGGCGTGGCATAGGGCCCACTATGTCTATTGCCACTCTTTGGAATGCCTCCTGGATGATGGGCAAGGGACGCAGAGGAGCCTTCTGGGGTCCCCCCAGCTTCTTCCTCTCCTGACACACCGCACAAGTCCTACAATAATCCCTCACATCATTCTGTATCCCTGGCCAGTAGAAATTCCTCCTCAGCCTGTCATATGTTCTCTGTACCCCCAAGTGACCAGCAAAGGGACTGTCATGTGCTACCAGCACTAATTCCCCCCGGTGTTGGCTGGGTACAACCAACTGCTTATAGGGTTGACCGGGACCCTGGTTTTTCCCTACAGGGGCCTGCCTGTACAGTTTCCCGTCCTCTTCAAAAAACTTCTCCCCCCTCTCCCTTCCTGGAGTTCCCTCCGAGATACACTTTCTTATACTTTCAAGGGAGGGGTCCGCCCTTTGTCTAGCTGCAAATTCCTGACAGACAACCCTTGAGATAGCGTCCCTGGGCACTGACTGCATCTCCCCTGCCCCCACCCCTGGGAGCCTGTTGTCCTCAGCCAGACAGAGGCCTGGCTCTGCCTCTCCCATATTTGGAAGTACCCCGCCTCCCTGCCCTGTTCTGTCAATGAGACCCTCCCCCAACTCCTCTATGGGTTCCAAGGTCCCCGCCCCATCCCTGGGGACTCCCTCTGAGTCACCCACCACCATGTTCCCTGGGGCAGGAGGTGTTGGCTGTTCAGCTGCATCAGACCTACAGTCATCAGCCGGAACAGCCTCCCCCTCACAGCCTTTCTTCATGCTGCGAGTTACCACACTAACAGTCCTGGTTCTGCTGAAAAAATCATTTCCCAGCGACATGTCCGCGGGGATGTCCTCGAGCATCCCCACCAGTAAATCCCTTTCCATACCTTCCCATTCCACATGAACCTTAGCCAGGGGCACAGGGAACCTCTGCGGCCCCACCCCCTTAATGTGGGTCGTCTGCCCCGTCAGAACACTAGCATCTGGGACCGCACTCGGTCGAACCAGAGAGAACTGAGCCGCCGTATCCCTCCATCCCAGACACTCCATGCCATCGATCTTGACAACCTTGATGTGTTCCCTGTCCGCTTCACTGGGCCCCATGTCCACCAAGCGGGTGTGATAAGAGGTGGGGGTGCCCTCTGGGGCCTCAGGGCTGAAGGCAACCGAGCTAACATGGGACAAGGGAGGTTTATTCTCCTTCAATTTGGGACAGCTACTCCTCAGGTGCCCTGGGGAATTGCAGTGAAAGCACCGTCTGGGATCCCCTGCTTGTGCAGGAAATTTGGGACGAGTAACAGGAGAATGGGGGGGGTGACTGCCCAGCCTCCTTTTTCCCAGACCCAGGGGTAAAACGGTGATTCTGCTTTCCCCCAACCTTATACCCCTCCACCAGTGGTTTATGTTTGATCGCAGCTTGTGCTTGTTCATAAGAGTCAGCATACTCAGCTAATTCACCCACTGCATTTACCTTTTTGTCCCACAAATACTGTTTTACCTCATCACTGCACATATTCAGGAAGTGTTCCTGAGTAACCAGATCACACATCCCTTCAAAGCTGGTAATACCTCTCCCCCGCACCCATTTATCTACCAAATCTCTCATTTCATTGGCATAAGCCACATTACTTAATCCAGATCCCCTCTTAAGGTTCCTGAATTTAACCCTGTAGGTTTCAGGTGTAACCTGAAACTGTTTCAAAACCAGTTCCTTAAATTTACCATAGTTTGAAGCATCATCAATAGGCATCTTATTGAATATGTCCAGAGCTCTGCCAGTCAATTTTGCTATCAATGTGGTCATCTTCTGATCTTCAGTGATGGCATGGAGGGTGCACAGTCTCTCAAAGGTGATGAAATATTCGGCGATATCGCTGGACTCGTCATACTGTGGACATAGTCGCTCCCATTTGTGGATTTTTGGGGAAGTGGAGCCAGCAGGGGGGAGGGTTTTGTCTCCTCGACTCCATAACAGTCAGTTCATGTTTCTGGGCCTCCATAGCCCTCTCCTGGGCAGCTGCCTCTGCCTCCGCCCTCGCTGCCGCCGCTCGCTCCCTCGCTGCCTCCACCTCCATAGCTCTCTTGTGGGCAGCTGCCTCTGCCTCCATGGCACTAATTTCTAATTGTCTTAGTTCCAACTGTCTCTTATGTTCATTTTCTTTCTCTTTTGCTACCAGCCTGGCCAGCTTTAGTTTATTAGCAGCGTCACTAGTACTCATTGTCCTGCTTTCTTGTGCTGGGCTACAACCCCTCTGCAGTTCACTGAAACTGAGGTCACTAGTACTCATTTTCCTGCTTTCTTCTGATCTTCCGCCTTACTTATTTTGCTTCCTATTCTGTCCCTACTTCCCTTGCCCGAAATAAGCAAACAGAAAATAACAAACCAGTAACCACTTTGTCTGTTCTCCAGCCACCACACTTAAAACTCACTTAAAATCACTACCAGTATCTCAAAGCAATCAGCCGTGCACAGATCCTGCTCGACTACGCCACTGTGACGGGTTGGATCACAGAAACCCCCTTGGGAGCTGCCACCCGA
>NW_020703233.1:0-2016 GCF_002925995.2 Terrapene triunguis | reverse complement strand
GGTTGTGAAGGCCACAGCTAAGGGTTCCCCTAGGTAAGAGGAATCCTCATCTGGCCCCTGCCCCCTAGCATGGGGGACATTATGGAGCAGGTTTGGAGTGGGCATGGCAGGATTGTGACAGGGTGGGACTGGAGCATAATGCCTTGTACATCCCCTGGCAGCCCAAGTCTGCTCTGACTTGCAGCAGCTAAGGGGGTGGTCTGGCCTCTGGCAGCCTCCAGGATCAGAGGGCCCAGAAATGTGTCAGAAAGTTACCTGGGCCTCTCTTTCCCCGTGCCATGTGCTTACTTTCTCGTTCTTTGCCAGCAAGAGAGAAGTGCCCACATCTCCTGGTTCCCTAGGGAATCTAAGTAGTGCAGAGTCCAGTGCGGTATGGTTCAAGCTGAGAGGCACTGGTACAGTTGTGTGTTCTCTTAGAGGTGCCAGGGTTGGAGGGAGAGCCCACATAAGGATATTGTACCTCAGAAGCCCTAAAGCCTCTTTCTGTAGCATTGCACCATAATGGACCTAATCCTAAATAGGTCCCACCCTCTTAGTATGTGTCCTGGCTGGTGAATCAGCTGCATTGTGATGCTTTCGTTTTCACACCCTGCCTCACATGGGTACACGATATTATCATGTCACCATGACACTGCATGTCAGATACAAACACCCAAACGTCACTGTGGCCTTAGAGCCAAATATGTTCACATTTCACGACTCTTGCAAGGGCCAGGTTTTCAAAGCAGGGTAGAAGAGGCATGCAGAAAAATGTGTGTGTGCCCCTTGCACCCACAGAACCCCATTTTTGCATGTCTGAAGCCAGCAATTGAGGTGGGTTTTTTTGGTATGTTTTTTTTTTTTTTGCAGGTGTGGTGGGTTTGCACATAGGAGGTTTTGCAGGCATAATTAATGTACAGATGAGGTGGGGTGGCGAGTGCACTAGGTGAATACGTATGTGTATGCATGCACAAGGAGAGGATGAGGCTATAAAGGTATCACGGATCCATAGGATCGGTGCTACACCCACAGTTTTGCAACAGTCTCTAGGAGGAACCCATTCAATGTGCCGGACCCCCAAGGGGTCTCACCCTTCCTCCAGAATAGGCGATGCAGCCTCACCACCTCCTGGACTGAACCTCTGGGGCTTCAGTGCTCCTGCTTCACTCTGTGAGCTCTGTTCAGAGAGTCCAACTGAAGTAGACTCCTAGTAGAGACGTACACTCTTCGGGGATTAACGCATGTTGCCAAATATTTACAGCACCACTCAGGCAGCGTTATCAGAACAATAGGGTTTATTAGTCAGCTGGAACACAGCACAGGAAGTCCTCAGTTTAGCACAGAGAACTGAAGGTTAAAATATAGTCTAGTCTGGTTAGCCAAAGCCCGGCCAAGCTGGCGTGAAAGTGAACCCCATTTCAGGCTCTGTCTGCCTCTCTCTGTCTGACCTCCTGGGTCAGTTCCCAGGTGAGAGCCCTCACTCTTTCCAGAGCCGACTCTTATCCCCCACCTCATACCTTTCCAGTCCTTTGTTCTCGAGCTGGGGTACCTGCTTAGCTTCCCTGCTGAGAAATGGGGAAATCCATCTCCCTCTGGGTTGTTCCTTGCTAGGTGTCAATGTCTGGCGACTGGGATCCTAATGTAGATGCAGCTTAACCTGGCAAAGCTGTGCTTTTGCTGGTGTAGCTTATTTTCCAGCACTGCCATCCAACCCCCGCAAACAAAATAAGCTAGACTGGTAAAATCACAGTTTTACCGGTATAACTGCATCTCCTCACCCCCCCGACAGACAGAGCTATGCCGGCAGAAATCTGTAGGGTAGACCTGGCCTCACTCTGCGACCTGGAGCTTGTCACTTCATTGCACTGTGCTTCAATGGCCCCTTCTGTGAAATGGGGTTACTGCCAAGATAGCAGGCTAATTTAATCATAGCTTTCCCACTCCTGGACCCCCCGTGCTCCACCCCAGCAGCACAAAGGGGATTTACAGTGGTTGTGAAGGCCACAGCTAAGGGTTCCCCTAGGTAAGAGGAATCCT
>NW_020703232.1:0-3153 GCF_002925995.2 Terrapene triunguis | reverse complement strand
ATGATAGCTCATCTCAATTGATTGGCCTCTTACAGTTGGTATGGCTACTCCCACCTTTTCGTGTTCTCTGTATGTATAAATATCTTCTTCCTGTGTGTTCCCTTCTATGCATCCGATGAAGTGGGCTGTAGCCCACAAAAGCTTATGCTCAAATAAATTTGTTAGTCTCTAAGGTGCCACAAGTACTCCTGTTCTTTTTGTGGATACAGACTAACACGGCTGCTACTCTGAAACCTGTATTGAAACAATCAAATGCAGTGAGTAAATATGAATGATCCATGGGTAAGCTGAAAGGGGATGCTAAGTAGGGTTCTACAGGTGTCAATTTTGTGTCTAATTCTACTCAGCATTTTTATTAACAGTTTAGAAGCAAAATCTGGTTTGTGGATGAGGCTAAGTGAGGAGGAAATGTAAATATCTGGAAGGACAAGATTAAAATACAGCATGATATATGGTAGATAAAGAAACAGACTGTAGCCAATACAATGAGTTCAGTAAAGACCAACGTAAAGTAGTTTGGGTAACAGAATAATTAAATGCACAACTGTAATGCAGAGTGGGGAAATACTAGTTGCAGGTTGTGATTTTATAGTATGGTCGGGAGGTAGGGGTTGCAGTAGATGGTAAAATCAATGTGACCAGCGCAACACTTTTGTATTTGCTGTATTCAATAAATTGCTATGTTTTTGCTGGTCTGCACTGTCACTGCTAAGCTGCAGCTCTCTGAAGTATTGCTGTTCCACTGAAAAAGTCAGCATTTCAGAGCTGGCGTGGCTGTCTTCAACTTGTTCCAACCACATCACCATTTCTAGTATCATTCCAATGAAACATCAGTACTTCAAAGAACACTGCAATGCAGGGACTGCAAAATCTGCAGTATCCTGGCGAAATCTCTGGGGTAAATTGGACTACATGTCCACCCAGGGGAGTAAGAACTTTGGCTTGTAACAAATTATACTACCCCTTGGAACAAGGATAATGCAGGGGAAGAATTGTGAGATGGGTTTCTCTGAGGCATAATGCCCCCCAGGGCTATTCCTCAGGTGAGGCATCTTACACACCACCCCTTGCTCAGGGCTGTGCCATAGGGCACAATCTAGTGCTCTGGTATAAATGTGTTGCCTCTGTTTTAAGGAACTTGACAAAATAACACCCTGCAGAAATTATTAGCTAGTTCAAAGCCAATTTATTTTGTACGTTGGAGAGCACTCGACTTGTGTGCTACTTGAGCCAGGTTAGGCACTATAATGGTGAAACAGTAAGAGTGTTGTGGGGAAAACAGGCAAGATAATTACGCTGTTCTAATCAGCAACAGAGGGCATACCAGTGGAGTGCTTCATTCAGTTTGGGGCATTGCATTTTTAAAAAAGATAGATTGGAGAGAGTTCATAGTAGAGCAACCAAAGTGATAAAAGTTTTGGAAAATAAGACCTGTGAGAGAAGGCTAAGATAATTGGGCATGTTCAGGCTGGAGAAAAGAAGACTGAGGGGATAGATAACTGTCTACAAATAAAGAGGTTTTATAAAGAGGATTGGGACCAATTCTCATTAATCAATGAGGACAGACCAAGAAGTAATGTGTTTAAACTGCAGCAGGGAAAAATTGGATTAAAGATTAGGAAAAACTTTATAAGCACAGTTAGGCAATGGAGCAAGCTGTCAAAGAAGGTTGTGGAGTGGCCATCACTGCAGAGATTCAAGGAGAGACTAGACACCCATTTGTTAGGGCTGGTTTTGGAATTATTAAATCAATCCAGACTGCCACAATGCAGGGAGATAGATTAGATGACCTGCTAGAGGTCTCTTCTGACCTAAATAGTTCTGTGATTATAATATCAGCACTGCCCAAAGGGAATCAATCAGTGCAGGAATAAAAACAAGGAACAACTACACAACTCAGCTAAAATGTTCTTAATGATGGGGTAGATTCTCTGCTACACCCAAGATTCACTCGGGGCAGTAGAGAGGGGAGTCATCAGGCTAATAACTTCCTGATTCTCTGCTTGGCTTCCCCCAGTCCTAGTTTTGGCACAGGTAGAGGCAGCCTAAGGGCTGTTCTAAAATACACCAGCTAGTAACAGTCCCTAAAGGACTGTTTGCCAGCTGAGATGTAGGTAGTTTACAGTCCTTTTATGTTGCCCTAGCAGCAGTGCATAGCGAGCACACATTCTGCCCCTTTAAGTTCTGACCAATGAGTCCCATCAGAACGCCAACTATTCTCTGGAAGTATGCATGGATACCTTGGACCTAGCTAAGCTGGCATCTGATACCAGAACAGGGAGTCAGTCATGGAGGTGTCAAGCACAATCAGGACAGAAGAAAGCTAACTCCTCTGCACCCAACACACAGTACTATATTTTCCATCCTCAATGTACAGAATTGGTGAAAATGAAGGCCTGTTTACTAAAATAATAGATTACTCATAAAATGCAGCTTGTTTTCTGCGGGCAAAAATACCCCTGCGTTTTGCTGCCATTTGTAACATTTCCATCCTCAAACATTAATATGTTAACTTAGACATGAAGCTAACATGTAGGGTACAGAATATAATAATAAGCTTATCTCACTATCAATGCACCATGCTATCCTGACACTCAGTTACCACCACCACCACCTCTACATATTTACTTCCATTGGTACCATATGTGCCATCTAATTTAGGGAATGATATTGCAAAAAGAAAAGTATGCATGTGAGTAAGTTTACTCCCATGAGTAGTCTCACTGAAATCGATGAGTTATGCATGTGTTGAAATGTTTGTAGCATTGGGCTCTACTATTGTTAGCTCCTTGGGGCAGAGAACCAGAGCCTGAGTCTGATCTCAAGATCTGATCTGTAAATTAGAGGTAACTCCTTCTGAGTGAATGACTCCATTATTTTACTCTATTAACATTAAAGTGGCCCAAAAGCCAGGTTGCTGGCTACTGCAGGTGGGGATCCTTTGAAGGTGTGGACCTCTGTCCTACCTTCATTCCCTACAGGACAGATCAGGGGGCATGGCTCAGGGAAAGGAAGCATGGTCAGGTGGGCATCTGTGTATGCTGGTGATCTTCGACTTCTGTAATGGCCCCCTCCAAACATCATTAAAGCAGCATGAAGGCCTCAAAGTAGTGTCTGGATGGTCCACAACCAACGAAGTGCAAAGGCCACCCT
>NW_020703231.1:0-1393 GCF_002925995.2 Terrapene triunguis | reverse complement strand
AGTAGTGTCTGGATGGTCCACAACCAACGAAGTGCAAAGGCCACCCTCGTCCCCCACCTCCTAAGCTGCTTGATCATTCCACAGCTACAGCTGAGGTTAAGGCCCAGTGAAGCTACATCAGTGTTAAATGACTATAAAATCAGGTCCGTAGCTTTTTATTTATTGTAAAGCACCATGCATACCTATGGTCCAATATAAATGATAACCGATAATGGTTAATTAACAAATAATAGTTGAACAGCAGCAAACATGGTTTTCACTTCGTTTCTCAGTGGAAAAGTGGAATTAATTTACTTCCACACATTCTGAAATTATGTCATATTTTAAAGGAAATATTGCAACCAAAGCAAGGTGATTTTAAACATGAGTTTAAACTAAATCAAACAGGTAAAATGTATTCTACTGTTTCCTCAGTTACCTGGTGTGGTTGGACAAAAGACAGAGCAGCCCCATTTATTCAAGCAATGTTGTTCTGAGGCTCGCTAAGATGTGGCTTGATCCAGATCCCATTGAAGTCAATGAGAGTTCTTCCATTGACTTCAGTGGGCTTTGGATAAAGCCCTACAAGAATGTTCTTGCATTCAGAGGCAGCCAAATAATATGAGTGGTGGAGATTGCTAGGGGCAGGGCCAGCCCTAGACCAAATGGCACCCCAGGCGAGGAGTGTTTTCAGTGCCCTCCCCTCCATTTGTTAAACTTTTGCATGCTTTATTTTTTATTGCATTTGTAGCCCATTTCATGACTTTGATGCATGGTTTGCATGCACGATTTATCCCTGTCATATAAGATGATAAATTTGCATGCTTGGATCTGTAAATCTGTATTTATTCTTGCCTTATATAAGCAAATAAAAAATTGTTTCCTCTAAGCTTATAGAAACTTTTTAATTTTAAGAATAACTGAAATGTACTAACATCAAGAAATTGAACTGTACGCCAACATTGGGTGGACCAGTGTTAAAAGTGTTACAGTAGGTGATAGCCTTAGAATGTTAACCCTAGTCCTTTAGTTCAAAAGGTCACTTTTCTCTCCTTCTCGACTTCTTTGGGGGTAACTTTTATTTACTACAGAGGAAAACAGACAGTATTAGGGAAAGCAAAAGTCTATGTTCCACAAGCTTAGAAAGTCATCAAGTATGACGTGTTAAGCATGGCAAAGAAGTAACAGTATCATCAGCAGGAGAAAAAAAACCTTTGAAGTGATAACCGAGATGACCCATAGAAGGTGTGAGGATACTTAACATGGGGAAATAGATTCAATTAGTGTAATGACCCAACCATTCCCAGTCTCTGTTTAAACCTAAGTTAATTGTATCTAATTGTTCAAAGGTTTTTTTTCTTCTGCTGATGATAGCTCATCTCAATTGATTGGCCTCTTACAGTTGGTATGGCTA
>NW_020703230.1:2773-7543 GCF_002925995.2 Terrapene triunguis | reverse complement strand
ATCAAGTCTGGGTTAAGTTTAAGCTCATCAAAAGTTCAGACTCAACATTCCTCCATTTGTAGCTTTGGGATAACTATTTACCAAAAGCTACACCCCATTTTAAGGAGCCAAGGGCCGCTTGGCAATTTCAGCCTGGGCCAACTCGAAGAGAGTAAGGCCCTTGGCTGAAGTAGGAAAAGAATAAACTGACCCACATGAGTCTATGAGGGAGGGGACACACTGAATACAGCAACACAGTATTATAAGGATTACTATGGCCCCAACAATACCCACCAAGCGTTTTTTAACCCACCCAAATTCAGGCAGCCAATTCCATAAGGCTCCCCACCAATCATAAGGTGGCTGGCCAGAGGAGTAGTTCTTAGCCATTTCCCTTAGATGTTTGGTACGTTGAAAAGTGTCAGAGTAGGTGTTATTTACAAAAACACAGCATTCTTCATTTATGAGGGCGCAAGGTCCTCCCTGGGCTGCTAACATTATGTTTAAAGCCATTCGGTTTTGCAAAGCTAACTGGCGCAGCTGGGACATTTTTCCGGCCTGATTCTCAAATAGGGTCGCAGTTTCATTGGTTAAAGATTCTAGTAGTCCCTGTAGACGGATGACACCACCCCTCAAGCTAATGAGACCAGCCCACCGCTGCCACGACAAACCATCACGGATATTAATATTTTTGAAGGTTTCACGGATGTTACGAACGTGGGGAAAATGAGGGGGAGTGAGGGAGATGCGAGAAGGAGATGTTAGCCACGCTAAATAACATGACCCTGCCCAATCAGGGGAGAGAAAGTAATAAGCTTTGGGCCCGCACACCCAGTATGTTCCATACAATGCGTTTCGGGTATTCCATTTCTCAAAGTAGGAGGTAACCCACCACCCGTTGGACCACTGTTCCCCTGGTAACGCAGAGGGGTCGTTGTGCGAACTGCAGAGGCACAATTTGGTAGTGGTGTTTTCAAAGGGCAGTGTAGTACTGCTTGAGCAGTTGTAGAAGGCAATCGTATATCCCTTAGCAATTAGTTGGACACCCTTGTGATCTGAGCAGGGCTTCTTAAAAGCTGACTCTGAAGGCTTGCCCACCCATGAAAAAGTTGGATCGGGGTGAGGGATCCACATATGGGATAAGTGGGATGCGCAAGGCTTGAAGCCAAGATTTTTACTAAAGGCGGTGCCATTAAAATACATGTTGCATTTACTTGTTCCCACAAAAGTTGACCCCTTTTCTTTAACAAAACACAGTGATCCTGTCTGATTGGTTACCCTGAGATATCTGTTAATTGGCACTCCTGTTTTGTCCCATGTAAGATTGTGTTGGACTGGATTTTTTTCTCTAGCCGGTGGCATCCAAGTCATATTAGCAGTGGTCAGGGGAATGGGTGTGAAGGGGAGTCCCTGTTCTGCATTTACTGGAAATTGACTACATACCCAGCAATTACTTCTATTTCCTAAAATACGAGTTTTAACCTCGTGGGAATATCTAATAAAAGCATTATCTTCATAAGCAGAAAATAAACTAAAAAGGCATAATAAAAAACATACAGTTGTCAGAATAAAAGGTCCTCTCATTTTTTCCGAGTCAATTTAAGTCTGATGTCTGAAAGAGGTAAGCTGGTCCACTGGTCAGAGGCAGTGTCCTCAGTGGTGGCAAGAGCTGCTGGTCCGTCACTGTGGTCCACTACGGCTGGCTTGACGTGGGAGTGGTGGATCCAGGATTTGCGTCCTTCCAGGAACACTGCAGTCTGGGTTGTTAAAAGAACCTGGTGGGGTCCAGTAAACCTCGGCTGGAGGGTGTCGCCACGAACGAACTTTTTGGCCCAGACGAAGTCCCCTGGTTGGAACGGGTGGATCTGTTCTTCCAGCGGCACGGTCTGGGAAAACTGCGAGGCTTTTCAAAGGGTACGGAGGCGAGCCTGTAGGGAGAGAAACTGGCACGCGGTCATATGATCCCCTCCCAATAGTGAAACATCAGCACATGGTAGCGCCCCGCCTTTGAAAGGGGGGTGTCCATAGAGCAGTTCAAAGGGGGATAATCCCAATACACGGGTTGGGCGAGTACGAAGGTGAAACAGGACCAAGGGAAGTACCTGAGGCCACTTTAACCCTGTTTCCTGACAGTATTTAGCCAATGTAAACTTAAGCTCCCTATTCATACGCTCAACTTTTTCGCTAGACTGGGGGTGGTAGGGTGTATGAAAGGAGTGTGAAATGCCCAGTCCTTGTTTTAAACGGCCAAGGACATGACCAGTAAAGTGAGGTCCGCGATCTGAGTCAAGCACGAGAGGGATGCCAAAACGGGGTACAATGTCTCTAAGGAGAATTTTTGCCACTGTGGCAGCAGTACAATTAGCAGTAGGAAAAGCTTCGACCCAGGAAGTCAGAGGGCAAACCAAAACAAGGAGGTACTTTTTTCCAAAAGCCTTTGGCATATTTGCAAAGTCAATTTGAAGATGTTGAAATGGAGCAGCAGGCGGAGGTCTTCCACCCTTAATTTTGTTAAGAGGCGGAGCAGGTCCATTACGCTGACATGTGCTGCATGCTTTTACTATTGACAGGCAGTAGGGTTGAATGCCTGGAGCATACCAAAAGCGAGTGATGGTGTCCACAAGGGCGTGCGTGCCGTAGTGACCCCCCTTATCATGGTGCCAGCGAACTGCCACGGGGTATGTGGAGCGAGGGAGGCAGGCTCGGCCATCCGGCATAAGCCAGGTCCCTTTGACCAGAGTGGCTCCGAGGCTTTCCCACAACTGTAGTTTAGCAGTGGGTACTGGTACGGGGTGCGGTGGAGTAAAGGAGGAGGCTGCAATAGCCAACGTGGGCATGGCTAAGGGTAAGACGGCAGCCGTCTTGGCGGAGGCGTCAGCCAGGGCATTCCCACGGGTGACGGGGCTATTATTTTTAGTATGGGCCCGGCAGTGAACTACAGCCAGGACCGAGGGTTCTTGGAGGGCGTCCAAAAGCTTGTGGATGAGGGGGAGGTGCTGAATGGGTTTACCGGCAGCTGTCTGGAAACCTCGAAACTTCCAGAGGTGGATGTGACAATGCACAACTCCAAAAGCATACTTGCTATCAGTAAAAATGGTAACGGTCTTACCAGCGGCCAACTGGCAAGCTCGGGCCAGGGCATAGAGTTCGGCGGCTTGGGATTCCCAGTTGCCTGGCAGTGAGGCGGCCTCTTGAATGTCCCATTCAGAGGTGACTGCATAACCGGTGAAACGCTTGCCATTAACATAGAAGGAGCTTCCGTCCGAGAAGAGGATGCAATCAGGGTTGTCCAGTGGCACGTCAAACAGGTTGTCCCTTATCTGTAAGATGCTATAAACTACTTCCACACAGTTATGCTGATCCTGGAGGACTGGCAGGTCAGGAAGCAAGGTAGCTGGATTAAGGGGCCCACACCTTTTAAAAATTAGGTTAGTGTCTTCTAAGAGTTCGGCCTCTAGCTGTTGCTGACGATGGGCCGAAAAGACTTGGGTTGTGCCCCTACGCAGAAGGGCTGACAAGGCATGAGAGGTCCAAACCGTGGTAAAATGACCCAGGGTCAGGCTCTTTGCCTTTGTGATCAGCAGGGCAGCTGCTGCCAGAGTCCGGGTGCAGGATGGGGTTCCCTGAGCGACAGGGTCGATCTGCTGAGAGTAAAAAGCAAGCGGGAAATGGTGGGGCCCGCTCAGCTGGGTAAGGACGCCACTAGCAATTCCGCCCCTCTTGTGGACAAAAAGGTGAAAGGGTTTGCTGTAATTGGGGGGGGCGGAGAGACATGGAGGAGGCCACACTGTTCTTGAGTAACTGAAAGGCTTGGATCGTGTTTGGGGACCACTGCAAAGGGTCAGGAGCAAGGTTAGCAGTGAGTCGGTGGAGCGGTTTGCTTAACTTCCCGCAGGACGGCAACCAGGGGCGACAGAAGCCAATTAATTCTAAGAAACCTCGAAGTTGTTTTTTGGTGTTTGGCAGAGGGCAGTTTTGGATAGTCTTTATGCGGACTGGGTTCATTTGTCTCCCCTCTGGGGTTAACAGGAAGCCCAGATATTGGACCTTTTGTGAGACCCACTGAATCTTGTTAGGGTCTACCTTGTGGCCTCTGGTGTGTAGGTATAATAAAAGTGCCTTACCATTGATGCGGAGGGCAGCTTTTTCGCGGTTACCTAATAGGATGTCATCTACGTATAGGACTAACGTGGATTCCTGCGGACTGGTGAAGCCTTCCAAGTCGTGGCGGAGGCATTGGTTGAAAATCGTGGGGCTGTCTCTGTAGCCTTGAGGAAGTCGTTGCCAGACATAACTTTGTCCCTCCCAGGTGAAACCAAAGAGATACTGAGAGTCTGGGTGCACAGGAATGCTGAAAAAGGCTGATTTTAAGTCAATAACAGTGAACCACTCAGCATCCCAGGGGATTTGGCTGATGATAGTAGCTGGATTAGGAACTACTGCATGAAGAGGGACCACATACTGATTAACAACCCGTAGATCCTGTACAAAGCGCCAACGAATAGGGTCTTTGTCCTTTTTAGGAGGCTTTTTGACAGGCAGTATAGGGGTGTTACAGGGAGTGCGCTGAGGGCGGACTAGCTTTTGTGCAATGAATCCCTCGATAATGGGGCGGATGCCCTCCCGGGCTTCCAGCGACAGGGGGTATTGAGGGACTGACGGGGGGGTTAAGGAGGGCTTCACTTGAATCCTTACTGGTTCTGCCGAAAGGAGCAGGCCAACATCAGTGTCAGAAATTCCCCAGAGGGTTAAAGGCAAGTTAGTGAGGTCAGGGGAGAGAGGGGGGGGGGG
>NW_020703230.1:0-2673 GCF_002925995.2 Terrapene triunguis | reverse complement strand
GGGGGGGGGGGGTTTCCAATTACCCTGAGTTGGGGCCGAATTTCCTAACACTGTCATCAATAATCCTACCCCTTCAGGAGTGCAGGTTAAAGTAGCCTTAAGCTTACAGAGTAAATCCCGGCCCATCAAAGGGATCGAACAAGCTGGGGAAAAAAGAAAACGGTGAGAAAAACATTTATCAGCATAAATAACATTTAGAGGCAAAGTGAGTCCCAGAGACTGTGGGTTGCCCTCCACCCCAGTTGCAGTTTTAACCTCAGAGGATAGCCAGGGAGAGGGGGCATGATTTAAAAGAGAGAAAGTAGCTCCAGTATTAATGAGGAAAGAGACAGGCAGTCCTTGGACTGAAAGGGTTAGACGAGGCTCTTTGCTGGGAGGGGAGAAAGTGAGGAAGGAGCCGGCTAAAGACATTAAGGAAATAAGACCATCACATTGTTTGCCTTTGCCCCCGGGGTACCGTCATTGAGGAGGCTGAGTTTGCTGCAGCTGCTGCTGTTGCCCGTAGTTGATCCAGGCCTGGGGAACGGGCTGAGCTGGTGGTGCAGGGGTGTATTTGTCCCTGGTGTAAGTATCTGCGGATGCGACCGGACCCTCTGGGCGTCCCCAGGGGCATTTACGTTTAAAGTGACCGGGCTGTCCGCACTGAAAACAATTTCCTGGTGGCTGGGGTTGCCAGGACCCTCTTCCCCGAGCACCCTGAAATCCCCTGCCACGGCCACGGCCTCTGCCTCGAACACCGCCGCGAAAAGCTAAAGCCATCAACTTATATTCTTCCTTTTTCTCTTTCTTTTTACTACTTTTCCTTTCTTTCTCCCATGCAAAATCAGCTACGTCCAACACTGAAGTGACTGACTCACCTCCCCAACCAGGGCGAAACTTTAAGAAATAATCCCTTACAGGGGGCACTGACTGATTTACAAAAAACGAAATAAGAGTAGGGTGGTCTGCTTCTCTCTCAGGATCCATCTGAGTGAACATTCGGGCCCCCTCCAATAGCCTCGACCAGAACTTTCTGGGTGGCTCATCAGATTCCTGCCGAATCTGCATGAACTTAGCCTGATTAGGCGAGCGGCGAGCCATTTCTTTGAGTCTCTCTAACAATCGCTCTCGATCTGTTCGCAGCTGAGTCAGCCTTGGCTGACTCCAGTTTAGGGGATTCCAGCCAGCGGCTTGATCCCGCCTATCCATTCAAGTAGTATTAACCGCATCGCTATCCCCCCATGTCCTTTTTGCCATCCACAATCTACTACGTTCCTCTCCGGTCAAAACTCTACTTAACAACTGATCTACATCCGTATAAGTAGGATTATGACTTGAAAACAATCTTTCTAAAAGTTCTGTGATCTTTCGGGGATTTTCCCCAAAGGACCCTGACAACCGTTCCCACTCTTTCAAGTCCCATTTTAGCCATCCTTTATATTCCACAATATTAGTATGTTGTTGGCCATTATTGTCCACAAAAGGTTGGTCGTGCACCTGTAAAGGCATTTCTCTACTTACACCTTTATCACTCACAAAAGGTTTGGCGGAGGCAGCCTCTGGGCTATCCTCAGGGGAGGGGTATGCATCCTGCTGCATCTGCTTGATCTTTTGCCTAGTAATTACTCCTCCCGAGGTGTGCCCTTCCATTTCCCCCTTATCCCTCTGCAGAGATTCCGATCTGGAGTCGTGCAGATTTCCTTCTGCGCCCTGGAGAGAGTCCCCCTGCGGAGGAATAGGGGCAGGTGCAGTGGGGACCAACTGATGAGTCAAAACACGCCGTGGTTTACACCCTTCATTGAAATAACATGGAGGGGGTTCACTCTCGGGAGAATACCTGACTGCCATAATTTTTAAAGATTTCCACAGCTCTGCTGCTGTGTCCCAACAAAACCAGTAACATAACTGTCCCGGATGGTCTTTTTCGATCTGGCTCCTTACTCCTCTTAAGGCAGCCTGTTTGAAAGAGCCATACGAAGGCCACCTCATCTCCGGGTCGGCCAATACCGCGGTATACCCAGTCCATTTCCTTACACACAGTGTGTACAACTTCCTCCTAGACATTCCTGTCTGTACTGGGAGTTTCCCTTCGTTCCATAACTTATTTACAATCCCCAGCGGACTCTCAAGAGGCACTCTAGTCCCTTGACCCATGGTGTCTGACAGGAGCCCTCCAACTGGCGTTTATCCTGCTGTTCAGTACACGACCCCTCAATATTGAATTGGCTGGGAGAAATCTCCCGTGGCGCCTGCCAATTCGTATATGAGTGGTCTGACCACTGGACAGAGGCACCGCACCAGAAGGAAATCCCGGACGAGCCCCCAAATTGTTAGGTAAAAAGCAAGTCCTTACTCACCTCTCCAGCACCCGAGTTCGTGCGGAGTTGGTATGGGCTCACAATCTGTCAGAGACCAGACACCAATTCATTGATCAACGGGCTCACACTATCCTTAGCTTAAAAGGCTTCAGAGTAATGTGGCAAGTTTATTAGGGGTGAGCATCAATATTTATACACAGAAGTAAACAAAGTGATTAACAGATCATAATGGTCATGCATAATCAATCAAGATTCTACAGGATAAAACAGGTTAAAATGTAGATTCAAAAAGACAAAAGGGGAGATGGCTACTTAAGGGGAGGGGGGTGTCATGAGTAGTTCGCAGGTCAGAGCTTTGATTAAAAGTTCAGACAGA
>NW_020703229.1:0-1458 GCF_002925995.2 Terrapene triunguis | reverse complement strand
AAGGGGCAATGCTCATCTCTCTCTCTCACACACACAGGGTGTGTGTCCCCCAGAATGGCCACTGGGATGATCATGGGCTAAGCTCAAGAGCTTTACCCGATACTTAGTGGGAACCACCAACTGTCTTTGAGGATGCCAGTCTTCCTGATGCCCACCAGAAAGAGTTTCCTTGTATAAAAGTCCTTGTTCTACAACAAACCGGGATCGGTTTCTGCTTCTAGTCTGGCCAGTTCTATTTTGTTAGTTACTTCTTTGGCAGTCATTTTCCTGTTTTCTTGTGCTGGGTCACACCCTCTGCAGTTGACTGAAACTGGGATGTACTTAGCTCTAGCTGCTGCTGAGTTAACAGAGACTTTCTAACAAGCTACTCCCGAGGATGTAAAAAGAAAAAAAAAACAATTCAGCCTGTAAATTACCTTTACCAGTCAGTCAAAGTTTGCTCTCTTTGAACCCTTCTCTTAACAAAGCCCCTTGTTAAAAAAAACTTAACACCTCTGCCTTCAGGCAAGGAGAGATAAGATATGCATCTACCTTCAGCTCTGCTCTCCAAGCAGCTAGAAGGAAAAAAAAAATCTCTTACTGGCTTTGGGTTTAAAATGTATCCCACCGCTGTGCCACCATTGTCAAGGCTGGATCCCCACTTTGAACTTTAGGGTTCAAATGTAGGGGCCTGCATGAAAACTTCTAAGCTTATCTACCAGCTTAGCTTTGGTCCGCTGCCACCATCACAAGAATTCCCTCCCTGGGAAGCCTTGAGAAACCTTTCACCAATTCCCTGGTGAACACAGATCCAAACCCCCTTGGATCTTAAAACAAGGAGAAATTAACCATCCCCCTCCTTCCTCCCACCAACTCCTGGTGAATACAGATCCAAACCCCCTTGGATCTTAAAACAAGGAGAAATCAATCTGGTTCTTAAAAAAGAAGGCTTTTAATTAAAGAAAAAGGTAAAAATCATCTCTGTAAAATCAGTATGGAAAATAGCTTTACAGGGTAATCAAACTTAAAGAGCTCAGAGGACCCCCCTCTGTCTTAGGTTCAAAGTACAGCAAACAAAGATACACACTCTGGTAAAAAGGTACATTTACAAGTTGAGAAAACAAAGTAAATCTAAGACGCCTTGCCTGTCTTTTACTTACTAGTTTGAAATAGGAGAGACTTGTTTAGAAAGATGGGGAGAACCTGGATTGATGTCTGGTCCCTCTCAGTCCCAAGAGCGAACCCCCCTTAAAACAAAGAGCACACACAAAAGCCTTTCCCCCCCCCAAGATTTGAAAGTATCTTGCCCCCTTATTGGTTCTTCGGGTCAGGTGTCAGCCAGGTTACCCGAGCTTCTTAACCCTTTACAGGTAAAAGGATTTGGAGTCTCTGTACACAGAGAGCTGTTACCCTTCCCTTTATAGTTATGACACATGTGCTGCTCCTGCCCTCTGTCTTGGAGCTGCTCCCTGGAGCCTC
>NW_020703228.1:0-1132 GCF_002925995.2 Terrapene triunguis | reverse complement strand
CATGAAAACTAATCAAATAATCTTGTCCCACTTTTCAGCAGAGATTTAATAGCTGGCAGCTGCAATGAGATCATATTACAAATATTTCATTATTTTTACAAAATATACTACAGTGCCTTTGTTAGTATTCTGGGAGGTTTTATCATTTAATAATTTAAACTTAGCCTTTTGTTCACTTATGATATCCTGGAGTATCTCTTGTGTTGGAATAGTGTACTCAGTGTGAAGTCTAAAGAATGAGGAGTACATGTGGCACCTTAGAGACTAACACATTTATTTGGGCATAAGCTTTCGTGGGCTAGAGCCCACTTCATCGGATGCATGCAGTGGAAAATACAGTAGGAAGATACACACACACACACACACACACACACACACACACAACATGGAAAAAATGGGTGTTGCTATACCAACTATAACAAGACTAATCAATTAAGGTGGACTATTATCAGCAGGAGGAAAACAACTTTTGTAGTGATAATCAGGATGGCCCATTTCAAACCGTTGACAAGAAGATGTGAGTACCAGTAGGGGAAATATTAGCATGGGGAAATAGTTTTTACTTTGTGTAATGACCCATCCACTCCCAGTCTTTATTCAAACCTAATTTAATGGTGTCCAGTTTGCAAATTGATTCCAGTTCTGCAGTTTCTCGTTGAAGTCTGTTTTTGAAGGGGGTGGTGGTGGTGGTGGTGGTGGTGGAGAATTGTGACTTTGAGGTCTGTAATTGAGTGTGGAGTCTGTTTTCCATACCACTTGTGAGATGTCCCCCTTTCTTACCCTGTTCTATATATTTATGCCCCCGGTCATCCCAGTGCTCTTCAATGAATTTATTCTCATAACATCCCCAAATTTTAGTGATCTAAACTGAGGCAGATAGAGTTCATGATTTATCCATAAGCACGTAGGACACTTGTGGCAGAGCTAGAACTTGCTTCTCCATCTCTTAAGTCCCCCTTCAACACCCTAACCCAGCGTTTCCCAAACTTTTTTTGGCTACGGAACACTGTTTAGCGTATTATGGAACACTTATAATATTATTTTGTAGTCATTTGGTTTCCAAATAAAAAATTGCATTCTTTATGCTCAAATATATTTTATTTTATAAAACAAAGCAAAAATACAAATTTTA
>NW_020703227.1:0-1319 GCF_002925995.2 Terrapene triunguis | reverse complement strand
TCTCTGCTCCGCCACAGACTTCATATCTGATCTGGGCATGTTCAAAGATATGCCTACACTGCAGAGCCTGCCAGCCCTAGTAGACAGACTTGTACTAGCTTCGCTTGAGGTAGCATGCTAAAAACAGCAGCATGGACGTTGTAGCTCAGGATCTCAAGCTCGGTCAACCCCCTCGGCTTGAGAGCCCAAGCCGCCACCCCCACTCTCCCAGCTGCAGTGTAGACATACCCTTAACTCTCTGTGCCTCAGTTCCCCAGCTGTATAATGGGTAGTGTGAGGATAACCAGGCAAGCTTGTGAGGTGCTCGGATGTGATGGTGGCCATATAAAAGTACCTCACATACATATAGAAAATACATTGATTTTCCTCTGTCTGTAGTCTACATTCTTTGGGCCGGATCTCCAGCTGGTGTAGACTGACATAGAGCAGTTGAAATCAACCTAGCAGTACTGATTCAAACCAGCTCCGGATCCATGGCCAACCCTATTTTTCTGTTGCTGCGAAGTTTAATTTTTCTTGTGTGCCTGATCCTGAGAATTGCTGCCTGGCAGCAGCCCCCATTAACTGGTCCTCCTGCCACATTGCATTTGAAATCGGTGGTTTTCTCTGGCTTGCTTTTATTTCTTTTGTCCCCCTGCAGGTTCGAGCGGAGAGGCAGGAGCCGCTAAGACCAAACGCTAAGTGTAGTGCTCTGTAAGCAGCGGAAGTCCATTTCAAGCCACATCTGCATGACCCATCCCACCTGGCTTGCAACAATACGGGGTCACAAAGGGGTAAGGCTGTGGTGGGGAATGGGCACGTCTGAGCAGACATGTTCTTGAGTAGCACGTTCCTGAGGTCCTTTTAGGCACACACTCCTTCCTTATCTGGCCAGTAGGCCAGATCCTCAAAGCTATTTAAGGGCCCTGCTCCTATTGAAATCAATGGGTGATAGGCACCTAAATATCTTTGCGGGTGTGGGCCAAATAGCTTAGTGGCTGCTCAGTAGCTCTGTCATTAATGCAGGTCGATATTGCACTTATAGCCTGCAAACCTGCACTCGTGTGTCTTGTCACCGTCTAACACCCACTTCTCTAGCAGATAACTGCCTAATACCGCTGCCTGCTAATGGATTTACCCTGTTAGCTCTGATGGCAGGGATTGTGCTGCATTGCTGAAAGACTTGGATTCAAGCCGTGGATTAATTTTATTTTGTAATCTGCAAAAATGTTTGCAAACATATGTGTTTGAGTGTGTGTGTGAGTGACAGTCTGTGAGTGTGTGAGAGAGAATGAATGTGTGTGTGTGTGAGAGAGAGTGTATGTGTGTGTGAGAGAGAG
>NW_020703226.1:0-1444 GCF_002925995.2 Terrapene triunguis | reverse complement strand
TCTCTGCTCCGCCACAGACTTCATATCTGATCTGGGCATGTTCAAAGGTATGCCTACACTGCAGAGCCTGACAGCCCTAGTAGACAGACTTGTACTAGCTTCGCTTGAGGTAGCACGCTAAAAACAGCAGCCTGGACGGTGTAGCTCAGGATCTCAAGCTCGGTCAACCCCCTCGGCTTGAGAGCCCAAGCCGCCACCCCCACTCTCCCAGCTGCAGTGTAGACATACCCTTAACTCTCTGTGCCTCAGTTCCCCAGCTGTATAATGGGTAGTGTGAGGATAACCAGGCAAGCTTGTGAGGTGCTCGGATGTGATGGTGGCCATATAAAAGTACCTCACATACATATAGAAAATACATTGATTTTCCTCTGTCTGTAGTCTACATTCTTTGGGCCAGATCCCCAGCTGGTGTAGACTGACATAGCGCAGTTGAAATCGACCTAGCAGTACTGCTTCAAACCAGCTCCGGATCCATGGCCAACCCTATTTTTCTGTTGCTGCGAAGTTTAATTTTTCTTGTGTGCCTGATCCTGAGAATTGCTGCCTGGCAGCAGCTCCCATTAACTGGTCCTCCCGCCACATTGCATTTGAAATCGGTGGTTTTCTCTGGCTTGCTTTTATTTCTTTTGTCCCCCTGCAGGTTCGAGCGGAGAGGCAGAAGCCACTAAGACCCAACGCTAAGTGTAGTGCTCTGTAAGCAGCGGAAGTCCATTGCAAGCCACATCTGCATGACCCATCCCACCTGGCTTGCAACAATACGGGGTCACAAAGGGGTAAGGCTGTGGTGGGGAATGGGCACGTCTGAGCAGACATGTTCTTGAGTAGCACGTTCCTGAGGTCCTTTTAGGCACGCACTCCTTCCTTATCTGGCCAGTAGGCCAGATCCTCAAAGCTATTTAAGGGCCCTGCTCCTATTGAAATCAATGGGTGATAGGCACCTAAATATCTTTGCGGGTGTGGGCCAAATAGCTTAGTGGCTGCTCAGTAGCTCTGTCATTAATGCAGGTCGATATTGCACTTATAGCCTGCAAACCTGCACTCGTGTGTCTTGTCACCTTCTAACACCCACTTCTCTAGCAGATAACTGCCTAATACCGCTGCCTGCTAATGGATTTACCCTGTTAGCTCTGGTGGCAGGGATCTGTGCTGCATTGCTGAAAGACTTGGATTCAAGCCATGGGTTAATTTTATTTTGTAATCTGCAAAAATGTTTGCAAACATATGTGTTTGAGTGTGTGTGTGAGTGACAGTCTGTGAGTGTGTGAGAGAGAATGAATGTGTGTGTGTGTGAGAGAGAGTGTATGTGTGTGTGAGAGAGTGAATGTGTGTGTGTGAGTGTGTGTGAGAGAGAATGTGTGTGTGAGAGAGTGAATGTGTGTGTGTGTGAGAGAGAGAGAATGTGTGTGTGAGAGAGAGAGTGAATGTGTGTGTGTGAGAGAATGTG
>NW_020703225.1:4813-5517 GCF_002925995.2 Terrapene triunguis | reverse complement strand
CCCTACATTTGAACCCTAAAGTTCAAAGTGGGGATCCAGCCTTGACATGGTGGCATAGCGGTGGAGATCGTTTTAACCCAAAAGCCAGTAAGAGATTTTTTTTTTCCTTCTAGCTGCTTGGAGAGCAGAGCTGAAGGTAGATGCATATCTTATCTCTCCTTGCCTGAAGGCAGAGGTGTTAAGTTTTTTTTTAACAAGGGGCTTTGTTAAGAGAAGGGTTCAATCAGTGAGCAAACTTTGAACTGGTAAAGGCAATTTACAAGTTGAATTGTTTTTTTTTTCTTTTTACATCCTCGGGAGTAGCTTGTTAGAAAGTCTCTGTTAACTCAGCAGCAGCCACAGCTAAGTACATCCCAGTTTCAGTCAACTGCAGAGGGGGTGACCCAGCACAGGAAAACCAGGAAAATGACTACCAAAGAAGAAAAAGCTAAAGAGGAGGCCCACAAGAGAGCTATGGAGCTGAAAGAAAAAGAGATAGAGCTGAGAGACAGAGAAGAGAAAGCCAAAGAGGGGGCCCACAAGAGAGAGATGGAGCTGGAGAAAGCCAAAGAGGGGGCCCACAAGAGAGAGATGGAGCTGAGAGACAGAGAAGAGAAAGCCAAAGAGGAGGCCCACAAGAGAGAAATGGAGCTGGAAAAAGCCAAACAGGAGGCCCATGAAAGAGAAGAAAAAGCCAAACAGGAGGCCCATGAAAGAGAAGAAAA
>NW_020703225.1:0-4713 GCF_002925995.2 Terrapene triunguis | reverse complement strand
AAGAAAGAGAAGAAAAAGCCAAACAGGAGGCCCATGAAAGAGAAGAAAAAGCCAAACAGGAGGCCCATAAAAGAGAGATGGAGCTGAAAGAAAAAGAGATGGAACTGGAAGCAGCAAGGACTAGGCAGGATGCATCAGACCATCCTAACAACTCCTCTCCAGGTACCACTTCCCATCCCAGGAAATTCCCCACCTACAAGGCAGGCGATGATACTGAGGCCTTCTTAGAAAATTTTGAAAGGGCCTGCCTTGGATACAGCATCCCTCCACCCCAGTACATGGTAGAGCTGAGACCGCAGCTCAGTGGACCCTTAGCAGAGGTGGCGGCTGAAATGCCTAAGGAACACATGAACAGTTATGAACTTTTTAAAAACAAGGCCAGACTCAGAATGGGGCTAACACCCGAGCATGCCCGTCGGCGGTTCAGAGCCCTAAGGTGGAAACCAGATGTGTCATTTACCCGGCATGCCTACCACATTGACAAAAATTGTGATGCCTGGGTATCAGGAGCAAATGTTAAATCTCTGGAAGATCTGCTTTCCCTAGTAAAAATGGAGCAGTTTTTAGAGGGTGTTCCTGAGGAAATAGAAAGGTACATCCTAGATAGGAAGCCCAAAACTGTAACCGAGGCGGGGGAGATTGGAGCCAAATGGGTGGAGGTGACAGAAAAGAAAAAAGCTAGTAGCAGTTGGAGTGAATATCAGAAGGGGCAAGCCGAAACAAAACCTTATCACCGGGGACAACCCAAGGCCCCACCCACATCCCAAGGGAAACCCCAGACGCACCCCACCCCACCAGTCTCCACCAACCAACATCGCCCCGGTGATACCTTAGCAGGGCGATGTTTTAAATGTAATGAACTGGGGCATATAAAGGCTCACTGCCCCAAGAACCCCAACCGATTACAGTTCATTACACCCCAGTCACCCCAAAGATCCCCAGACCCAGATGCCTCTCTCATACCCTCGGAGCGAAGGGAAACCTTGAGAGTGGGCGGTAAGAAGGTTATCGCTTGGAGGGATACTGGGGCACAAGTGTCAACTATCCACCAATCCCTAGTGGACCCCAAACTCATCAACCCGGAGGCTACAGTGACAATTCAACCCTTCGTGTCACAGTCTGTAACCTTGCCTACAGCCCAGTTGCATGTCCAGTACAAGGGCTGGGCAGGAATGTGGACTTTTGCAGTATATGACAATTATCCCATCCCCATGCTGCTGGGGGAAGACTTGGCCAACCATGTGAAGCTAGCCAAGAGGGTGGGAATAGTCACCCGCAGCCAGGCTAAGCAAGCTTTCACCCCCATCCCTGTTCCTGAGCCGTCCACCAGAGCCCCGTCGGTGTTACTGGAGACCCAAACACAGGTGATGGAACCGGATCCCCTGCCAACGACTGCAACAGCCGTAGTGGATCCAATCCCAGAGACCCAGCCAAAGCCAGTCCCGGAACCAGAACTGACAACGCAACCAGCACCAGAACCATTGCCAGCACTGAGTCCAGCGCTTGCAAACCCATCTACAACTCCAATGCCAGAGGGCACCAGCGAGCCTGAACTGGCGGAAGTAGCAGATAACCCTACCCAAGAGGCTCAGCCAGAGCCTGAAATACCACATAGTGCACCAGCGGACAGCGGTTCACAGTCAATGGAAACAGTCCCAGCACCTGCATCGCTTCCAGAGGGACCAAGCCCCAGTCCACAGTCCAAGGAGGAACTGATGTCTCCAGCATCAAGGGAACAGTTCCAGGCCGAGCAGGAAGCAGATGACAGCCTTCAGAAAGCTTGGGCGGCGGCACGGAGCACCCCACCGCCTCTCAGCTCTTCTAACCGATCCCGGTTTGTTGTAGAACAAGGACTTTTATACAAGGAAACTCTTTCTGGTGGGCACCAGGAAGACTGGCATCCTCAAAGACAGTTGGTGGTTCCCACTAAGTATCGGGTAAAGCTCCTGAGCTTAGCCCATGATCATCCCAGTGGCCATTCTGGGGTGAACAGAACCAAAGACCGGTTGGGGAAGTCCTTCCACTGGGAGGGAATGGGCAAGGACGTTGCTAATTATGTCCGGTCTTGTGAGGTGTGCCAACGAGTGGGAAAGCCCCAAGACCAGGTTAAAGCCCCTCTCCAGCCACTACCCATAATTGAGGTCCCATTTCAGCGAGTAGCTGTGGATATTCTGGGTCCTTTCCCAAAGAAGACACCCAGAGGAAAGCAGTACGTACTGACTTTCATGGATTTTGCTACCCGATGGCCGGAAGCTGTACCCTTAAGCAACACCAAGACTAAAAGTGTGTGCCAGGCATTAGCAGACATTTTTGCCAGGGTAGGTTGGCCCTCCGACATCCTTACAGATTCGGGAACTAATTTCCTGGCAGGGAACATGAAAAACCTGTGGGAAGCTCATGGGGTGAATCACTTGGTTGCCACCCCTCATCACCATCAAACCAATGGTCTGGTGGAGAGGTTTAATGGAACTTTGGGGGCCATGATACGTAAATTCATAAATGAACACTCCAATGATTGGGACCTAGTGTTGCAGCAGTTGCTTTTTGCCTACAGGGCTGTACCACATCCCAGTTTAGGGTTTTCACCATTTGAACTTGTGTATGGCCGCGAGGTTAAGGGGCCATTACAGTTGGTGAAGCAGCAATGGGAGGGGTTTACGCCTTCTCCAGGAACTAACATTCTAGACTTTGTAAGCAACCTACAAAACACCCTCCGACACTCTTTAGCCCTTGCTAAAGAAAACCTAAAGGATGCTCAGGAAGAGCAAAAGGCCTGGTATGATAAACATTCCAGAGAACGGTCCTTCAAAGTAGGAGACCAAGTCATGGTCTTAAAGGCGCTCCAGGCCCATAAAATGGAAGCGTCGTGGGAAGGACCATTCACGGTCCAGGAGCGCCTAGGAGCTGTTAACTATCTCATAGCCTCCCCCACCTCCAACATAAAGCCTAAGGTATACCATGTTAATTCTCTTAAGCCCTTTTATTCCAGAGAATTAAACGTTTGCCAGTTTACAGCCCAGGAAACAGATGACGCGGAGTGGCCGGCAGGTGTCTACTACGAAGGAAAAAGGAATGGTGGCGTGGAAGAGGTGAACCTCTCCACGACCCTGGGACGTCTGCAGCGACAGCAGATCAAGGAGCTGTGCACAAGCTTTGCACCGATTTTCTCAGCCACTCCAGGACGGACCGAACGGGCATACCACTCCATTGACACAGGTAATGCTCACCCAATTAGAACCCCACCCTACCGGGAGTCACCTCATGCCCAAGCGGCTATACAAAGGGAGATCCAGGACATGCTACAGATGGGTATAATCCGCCCCTCTACCAGTGCATGGGCATCTCCAGTGGTTCTAGTTCCCAAACCAGATGGGGAAATACGCTTTTGCGTGGACTACCGTAAGCTAAATGCTGTAACTCGTCCTGACAACTATCCAATGCCACGCACAGATGAGCTATTGGAAAAATTGGGACATGCCCAATTCATCTCTACTTTAGACTTAACCAAAGGGTACTGGCAAGTACCACTAGATGAACCCGCTAAGGAAAGGTCCGCCTTCGTCACCCAGGCAGGGGTGTATGAATTCAATGTACTCCCTTTCGGGTTGCGAAATGCACCCGCCACCTTCCAAAGGCTTGTAGATGGTCTCTTAGCGGGATTGGGAGAATCTGCAGTTGCCTACCTCGATGATGTGGCCATTTTTTCTGATTCATGGACAGAACACCTGGAGCACCTGGGAAAAGTCTTCGAGCGCATCCGACAGGCAGGACTAACTGTTAAGGCTAAAAAGTGTCAAATAGGCCAAAACAGAGTGACGTACCTGGGGCACCAGGTGGGTCAAGGAACTATAAATCCCCTACAGGCCAAAGTGGATGCTATCCAAAAGTGGCCGGTTCCAAAGTCAAAGAAACAGGTCCAATCCTTCTTAGGCTTGGCCGGATATTATAGGCGATTTGTACCACACTACAGCCAAATCGCCGCCCCGCTGACAGACCTAACCAGAAAGAAACAGCCAAATGCAGTTCAGTGGACTGATGAGTGTCAAAAGGCCTTTAACCAGCTTAAGGCAACACTCATGTCTGACCCTGTGCTAAGGGCCCCAGACTTTGACAAACCGTTCCTAGTAACCACAGATGCTTCCGAGCGAGGCGTGGGAGCAGTTTTAATGCAGGAAGGACCGGATCAAGAATTCCATCCTGTCGTGTTTCTCAGCAAAAAACTGTCTGAGAGGGAAAGTCACTGGTCAATCAGCGAAAAGGAATGCTACGCCATTGTGTACGCGCTGGAAAAGCTACGCCCATATGTTTGGGGACGGCGTTTCCAACTACAAACAGACCATGCTGCGCTACAGTGGCTTCATACCGCCAAGGGAAATAACAAAAAACTTCTTCGGTGGAGTTTAGCTCTCCAAGATTTTGATTTTGAAATACAACACATTTCGGGAGCTTCTAACAAAGTGGCTGATGCACTCTCCCGGGAAAGTTTCCCAGAGTTAACTGGTTAACAATTGTTCTTGGAATGAAACCTATTGTTAGTTTTTATATAATCAGTAGTATGTCTAAAGATACATGTGTCTTATTAACTCTGTTTTCTCCTAGAACTCCAGGAAGAAATCACAGCCAGTGTGGAACCGAACGTCCAACACTATCTGTGATTTGGGGGGCGTGTCATAACTATTAAGGGAAGGGTAACAGCTCTCTGTGTACAGAGAC
>NW_020703224.1:0-1019 GCF_002925995.2 Terrapene triunguis | reverse complement strand
TTTGTCAGCTGAGTGTACACAAGCTTGATTGACAGGGATAAAGGGACAGGTGCATGCAAGCCTGATTGATGGAGGGGGTAAAGCAGGCCCTTGCAAGCTTGATTAGTGGGGGAGAGTGAGACTGGGCACACTGAAACCTGCTTGATGGTGGGGATTTGAAGGGCTGATGGCTGCAGCAACCTTTATGGAACTGGGAGGGAGGAGCACAGGTTGCAGGAGGGATGTTTAGAGGTGGCAATGGGAAGCCAGTCTGTGTGCACATGGCTGGAATGCTATCTGTAGTTACAGCAATCAGGGAGTCCCCACATGTTAATATCAGGGGCGGCTCTATGTATTTTGCCACCCCAAGCACGGCAGTCAGGCGCCTTTTGGCGGCACGCCTGTGGGAGGTCTGGCTGGTAATGCGGATTTGGCGGCATGCCTGTGGGAGGTCCGCCGGTCCTGCGGCTTCTGCGTACCCGCCGCCGAATTGCTGCCAAAGCCGCGGGACCAGCGGACCTCCCGCAGGCTTGCCGCCGAAGGCTCCCTGACTGCCGCCCTCACGGCAACCGGCAGGCTGCCCCCCCGCGGCTTGCCGCCCCAGGCACGCGCTTGGTGTGCTGGTGCCTGGAGCCGCCCCTGCCTAGGGCTCCCACTGACCTCAGTGGGACTTCTTCAGAGGGAGCCTTATGTACTTATACAGAAAGAATTGGGTTCAAATATATTTGTTTGTGTTAGGAATTTGTAATTCATAGTTTGGAGGTTTGGGCTATACTTTTATTCATAAACTGTGCAGGAACTTTGCCCTTTGCAGGTTGTGAAATCCATATCACCACATGGTAAATGGAATACTATGTAAGACCAAAGTGTACAAGCGTTTTTTTTTTCCCCCACTTGTGCCCTGTATTTCTATTTAAAATGTGATCTTTGACCTCAGCTGTAAATTGATGTTGAACATCCTTATGTCTGACATGTGAACTTGCAGACCTCATAGAGCACTTTTATTAGGTCTGTCTCTATAAAGGATTACAGTCATTCCC
>NW_020703223.1:0-1019 GCF_002925995.2 Terrapene triunguis | reverse complement strand
TTTGTCAGCTGAGTGTACACAAGCTTGATTGACAGGGATAAAGGGACAGGTGCATGCAAGCCTGATTGATGGAGGGGGTAAAGCAGGCCCTTGCAAGCTTGATTAGTGGGGGAGAGTGAGACTGGGCACACTGAAACCTGCTTGATGGTGGGGATTTGAAGGGCTGATGGCTGCAGCAACCTTTATGGAACTGGGAGGGAGGAGCACAGGTTGCAGGAGGGATGTTTAGAGGTGGCAATGGGAAGCCAGTCTGTGTGCACATGGCTGGAATGCTATCTGTAGTTACAGCAATCAGGGAGTCCCCACATGTTAATATCAGGGGCGGCTCTATGTATTTTGCCACCCCAAGCACGGCAGTCAGGCGCCTTTTGGCGGCACGCCTGTGGGAGGTCTGGCTGGTAATGCGGATTTGGCGGCATGCCTGTGGGAGGTCCGCCGGTCCTGCGGCTTCTGCGTACCCGCCGCCGAATTGCTGCCAAAGCCGCGGGACCAGCGGACCTCCCGCAGGCTTGCCGCCGAAGGCTCCCTGACTGCCGCCCTCACGGCAACCGGCAGGCTGCCCCCCCGCGGCTTGCCGCCCCAGGCACGCGCTTGGTGTGCTGGTGCCTGGAGCCGCCCCTGCCTAGGGCTCCCACTGACCTCAGTGGGACTTCTTCAGAGGGAGCCTTATGTACTTATACAGAAAGAATTGGGTTCAAATATATTTGTTTGTGTTAGGAATTTGTAATTCATAGTTTGGAGGTTTGGGCTATACTTTTATTCATAAACTGTGCAGGAACTTTGCCCTTTGCAGGTTGTGAAATCCATATCACCACATGGTAAATGGAATACTATGTAAGACCAAAGTGTACAAGCGTTTTTTTTTTCCCCCACTTGTGCCCTGTATTTCTATTTAAAATGTGATCTTTGACCTCAGCTGTAAATTGATGTTGAACATCCTTATGTCTGACATGTGAACTTGCAGACCTCATAGAGCACTTTTATTAGGTCTGTCTCTATAAAGGATTACAGTCATTCCC
>NW_020703222.1:0-1796 GCF_002925995.2 Terrapene triunguis | reverse complement strand
TCTCCCACATCTCCTCAGGTGCTTTCTTTTATCATAATGCAGAGTTTGTGCCCAAACTACTTGGAAGTGTCACTTTAAAGAATGACATTTATTGTGTGTATATAGAAATACTGTATACAGGACCCATGGCTTAGACACCCCAGTCTCCCATGGGAGTTCTTCATGTGCATTTCATGGCAAGTTGAAGCTTAGGAGGGAATATTTATAAGAAAGAGAGAAATTTAAAAATCTGAACCCTAACAAGAAAAGTTAAAGTAAGAAAACAATGGAAGTAAAGACAGGCTTTCGGTATACATGCATCAGCAATTGGCCTGGTTTCTGGGAAAGATTAGAGACAGACTCAGCTGGGTGAAATATTTGCTAGAATTTGATGAAATACTGTATATTTAAATTTCAATTAAAAAGAGCACAAAACTTTTTTGGGATTTTTTTCTCCTCTATATGTCAGCCATCTTTATTTGAATGTATAATTAGAGATTAATTTGGCACCTTTTCCTATTTGCAAATAAATTCAGATTTTGTTAATGTGTTTGTTTAATATGATTTGACAAATGGCTTACATTCTACTCTCTGATTGCTCAGGATCTTCTCACCACATCTTTTACTATGACTATTCCCTATTCATAATTTACTACTTGTTCTGTATGATGGTTCACCTGAGTCGATGTAATTGTCTCTTCCCTGATTGGTTGCCTTTGAATTCCAAACTGCTTTCAAGATGACTACGTGAACTTTTCTGGAGAGAATCCTCTTTAAAATGTGTAGTTACAAATGTACTAGTTAAACTTTGTCTTTACCCAAATATTCTTTTTGAACAAAAACTCACACGTACAAATAGTTCTGAAAATGTTTACAAAGGGACAGACATTTTTCATAAGTCTCAGATGTTTAGGCTATGGCTGAAATTTGTTGTTGTAGTGCTATTGTTGACTGATAGCTCTCCATAAACACTATCTACCTACCGAAAACGTGGGAGAGAGGTGGATCCTCACTAGATCTGATCCAACAGGCAGCTTTAGTGCCATGTTTTTAAATTTTGGAGTTAGGGTAATTTTTAGTCAATACTTGTGTTTAGTCAGTATAAGTGATGCACTGCAACAGAAGGATGTAGGGTGGCCCCAAGTGACTGTGATCCAGGCCCATAAAATGGCCTGAAGTGTGGAGGAAACTGAGACAGGGAGTTTCATGTCGGGTTTACTATTTTTGTATAAATCTGTGCATTTCTTGTGTCATTAAGAAAAGAGCAATAGGGAGTTAGAATCCTGTGCGAAGTGCCTGGGTGTTGTAGGGTACACCTACCATATGGTCCTTTGAAGAGGTAAACAAAAAGGCTCACACCTATAGGTGTATTTCTGATAGAAGACATGTTAAGCTATGAAAATATTTTGGGTGTCATGCTGGTCCTGAGGGCCTAGGGTGACCAGATGTCCCGATTTTATAGGGACAGTCCTGATTTTTGGATCTTTTTCTTATATAGGCTCCTATCACCCCCACCCCGTCCCAATTTTTCACACTTGCTGTCTGGTCACCCTATGAGGGCCTAAGGCTGATAGGCTGCAGGATTCTATTTCCATGAAGAAGTAATAGAGTGAGAGTCAGGGCCTAGGAAATGTGCCAGGGAGGCCAAGGGAAGAAACAGTTCTGCCACCTACTGAGACCCAGGGAATCTGAAAGTCCAAGGGGGATTCAGTGTCTGGTGAGCTGCCAAGAGGGGGAGCCCAGAGAGATTGGTGACATAGGGATAAATGGGCTAATGTCTACAAGCCTGGGAGATGAAATTTGTCAGCTGAGTGTAC
>NW_020703221.1:0-1791 GCF_002925995.2 Terrapene triunguis | reverse complement strand
TCTCCCACATCTCCTCAGGTGCTTTCTTTTATCATAATGCAGAGTTTTTGCCCAAACTACTTGGAAGTGTCACTTTAAAGAATGACATTTATTGTGTGTATATAGAAATACTGTATACAGGACCCATGGCTTAGACACCCCAGTCTCCCATGGGAGTTCTTCATGTGCATTTCATGGCAAGTTGAAGCTTAGGAGGGAATATTTATAAGAGAGAGAGAAATTTAAAAATCTGAACCCTAACAAGAAAAGTTAAAGTAAGAAAACAATGGAAGTAAAGACAGTCTTTCGGTATACATGCATCAGCAATTAGCCTGGTTTCTGGGAAAGATTAGAGACAGACTCAGCTGGGTGAAATATTTGCTAGAATTTGATGAAATACTGTATATTTAAATTTCAATTAAAAAGAGCACAAAACTTTTTGGGGATTTTTTTCTCCTCTATATGTCAGCCATCTTTATTTGAATCTATAATTAGAGATTAATTTTGCACCTTTTCCTATTTGCAAATAAATTCAGATTTTGTTAATGTGTTTATTTAATATGATTTGACAAATGGCTTACATTCTACTCTCTGATTGCTCAGGATCTTCTCACCACATCTTTTGCTATGACTATTCCCTATTCATAATTTACTACTTGTTCTGTATGATGGTTCACCTGAGTCGATGTAATTGTCTCTTCCCTGATTGGTTGCCTTTGAATTCCAAACTGCTTTCAAGATGACTACGTGAACTTTTCTGGAGAGAATCCTCTTTAAAATGTGTAGTTACAAATGTACTAGTTAAACTTTGTCTTTACCCAAATATTCTTTTTGAACAAAAACTCACACGTACAAATATTTCTGAAAATGTTTACAAAGGGACAGACATTTTTCATAAGTCTCAGATGTTTAGGCTATGGCTGAAATTTGTTGTTGTAGTGCTATTGTTGACTGATAGCTCTCCATAAACACTATCTACCTACCGAAAACGTGGGAGAGAGGTGGATCCTCACTAGATCTGATCCAACAGGCAGCTTTAGTGCCATGTTAAATTTTGGAGTTAGGGTAATTTTTAGTCAATACTTGTGTCTAGTCAGTATAAGTGATGCACTGCAACAGAAGGATGTAGGGTGGCCCCAAGTGACTGTGATCCAGGCCCATAAAATAGCCTGAAGTGTGGAGGAAACTGAGACGGAGTTTCATGTCGGGTTTACTATTTTTGTATAAATCTGTGCATTTCTTGTGTCATTAAGAAAAGAGCAATAGGGAGTTAGAATCCTGTGCGAAGTGCCTGGGTGTTGTAGGCTACACCTACCATATGGTCCTTTGAAGAGGTAAACAAAAAGGCTCACACCTATAGGTGTATTTGTGATAGAAGACATGTTAAGCTATGAAAATATTTTGGGTGTCATGCTGATCCTGAGGGCCTAGGGTGACCAGATGTCCCGATTTTATAGGGACAGTCCTGATTTTTGGATCTTTTTCTTATATAGGCTCCTATCACCCCCACCCCGTCCCAATTTTTCACACTTGCTGTCTGGTCACCCTATGAGGGCCTAAGGCTGATAGGCTGCAGGATTCTATTTCCATGAAGAAGTAATAGAGTGAGAGTCAGGGCCTAGGAAATGTGCCAGGGAGGCCAAGGGAAGAAACAGTTCTGCCACCTACTGAGACCCAGGGAATCTGAAAGTCCAAGGGGGATTCAGTGTCTGGTGAGCTGCCAAGAGGGGGAGCCCAGAGAGATTTGTGACATAGGGATAAATGGGCTAATGTCTACAAGCCTGGGAGATGAAATTTGTCAGCTGAGTGTAC
>NW_020703220.1:0-1406 GCF_002925995.2 Terrapene triunguis | reverse complement strand
CATATGTAAGCAGAGTCAGGATGAGCTCTACCCTGACATCTGGTGGTGAATTATGGCGAGTGTGGAAAAGAACTCCAGGGGCTGATCTTATTTGCATAGGCACACCCACTCGCCTGGCAGGAAACACAGCAACTGAAAGTGGTTACTTTGGCTGGTGTGGGATCCCCAGTTTCTCTATTATTGGGGCAGGAAGAATAAAGTTTTGTTACCCTGATTCTGTGAATCAAGGCCAGTGGAACTGTTGTATGACAGAAGGACTGAGTGAGTCCTTCACCATTACCTAAGTAGCACTTGCTTGACAAGGGGCATGGGTTACAAAACCCAGTGAATTGAGAGAGGATGGGGACAGGTATTTGTACCTGATGGTATGGGCCCCCTCTGAGGGTTTGAAACACCAATTGCACCGCCTCCTCTCTCCACTGTTGAATGTCAGAGCTAACTTTGATTCCCTTAGGAGTCTAGTTACAGGCTGCTGAGCTGAATTCACTTTGGGCCAATGGTGCACTAGCACTGGGGCTCCCCTACTATACTATGAGCTGAAATCACTAAGAGCTGCAATCACAAAAGAGCTAAAGTTATTAAGAGCTGAGATCACTGAGTGCTGTGTTAACTAGTGGGGGAGCCTGAAGCTATATTGCTCAGCAGCTGGTGGAGCAATTTGTGGGGACGACTGGAGGAGCAGCGAGCGGTGCGGAGCCTTGTGGGGCCGGTTGGAGTGGCCCAAGGAACGGCGAGCGGAGCTGTTTGTGGGGACGGCTGGAACGGCTCACAGGTCGGTGAGCGGAGCAGTTTGTAGAGCGGAGCAGTTCGTGGGATGGCAGGAAAGCGGACTGGCTTGTGGTGAAGGCTGCGGCGGAACCCCCACGGAGAAACAGACGGCTGGCCAGCCTCGGATCACGTAAGGTGCCCCTTAACACCCTGCGTGCCCCCCCTCTTTGCTCTGGGGCTGCACTGACCAGGGACAGAGACTTTGGGGGTTGTTGGACCCAAGAGACTTTGGGTGGTTGCTGGACCCAAGAGACTTTGGGGGTGTTGGACTTTGGGGACTCTGGGTGATTTTTGGGTTGCTGGATTCAAGAACCAAAGGGAAAGGACACAGCCCAATTTGCTGGGGTGGGTTTTGCTCATGGTTTGTGTTATGAATCCTGTTTGTGGTGTTTTTCCAATTTTATGCTGATGTCGTTTACCTCATGTTATTAAACATTTGCTGCTACACTCAGACTCCGTGCTTGCGAGAGGGGAAGTATTGCCTCTTAGAGGTACCCAGGGGGGTGGTATGTAATTGTCCCAGGTCACTGGGTGGGGGCTCGAGCCGGTTTTGCATTGTGTTATTGAAACGGAACCCCTAGATACAGAACCCGGCCCTTGTTGCTGCCAACTTAGATGGGCAGAAGGGTTACACATAT
>NW_020703219.1:0-2623 GCF_002925995.2 Terrapene triunguis | reverse complement strand
TTTGAGAATTTCTCCGGAAACACAACCTTAGTGGAGATATATATATAGACACACACACGAAAATATAGCTACGTAATATATACGTAGGTATAGACTGAAACACGGAATTGTGCATACACACCTATAAGTTCACACACATATATACACGTACACATCAGTTTATTAATTCACACACACCATACATACATACCTCACACCTTACTCTCACCCCATACATATAAATGCACACACTTCTGCTCGCCTACATATATGCATAGGTATATAAAAGCACAAATACACATACACACACTAGAGAGAAACATTGTACTCATTATCCTAATCACATGGTGCAAATGAAAACAATCCGAAATGATTCAGTGTGTTTATTCCTTAAATCTCCTAACTGACCCCCACACACTCCTTTTCCTCTCTATTCGCTTTCTGCTGCACCTAATGTGCAAACTCCCCTGATTGTGCTTTATCTGGGGAGTCATCGAGTGCCCACTGCAGCACAAACACGTGAATTCCCTTTTGTAAGTACAGTAGCATATATGAAATGAAGTCATTAATGTGCAGCACCCATAGGAGGCCAATATAGGGAATTGATCCCCTATAGCAACTTATACATGCAGAATTGGACCATTTCAATGGCATTTCATCCCTTGGATAACCGTGGTGATTTTTGACAAATCTTGGCTCACTTTTCCTATCCTAGTTCATGAAACGCAAAAGTTTGGGGCGTGGCCATTAAAAACATTTTAACAACATTTGGATTGAGATATCGGAAAGCTACCCAGAAATTACAAGGCTCCCTGTGTCCATTCACTTTCTTAGGGAGAGTCCTTTCCTTGATTCTTTCTAAGGTTTACATTACCAGGGATCCATGTGGATTTTTCTCCTAACATTGGAAGAAGAAGGTGAGTGGTATAAAGTATTTCTTTGGAAGGAGGAGTGGAGAATCTGAGCGGAGAAGTTTGAATGCTGCTCCTTGACCAGCTCAATAATAGGCAAGTTTCTCTTAAAGGAAATACATTTTAAAAATCCAGTGATCCTTGTGATAAAAATTAAACCCAGCCAGGCCTCTACATCCGGGGAGAGGTTGGTTCAAGCCTGCTTTGAGTTTGGGGGATTAGACACTTGCCATGTGGGGGAACAGAAAGTTCACGTCTCCGAAGTACCAGTTCAAAACATAAACGCGAACAGAGCTCACGGCCTACACTCAACCCCTATCCACACACTGTACTCACACCCTGTACACACACAGCTCACAGGCTCCACGCTTCCCAGCCTACTCACAACCCCCACTGACCCCTGTGCAGGCACATGCACCCCAGCACTTTCCACCTGTTCGCACACACAAATACGTCCTCCGTCACTGGAACCCCCGCACACCCATCCACACCTCTCTCTCACACACCCATACAGACCGTAGCCACCCCTCTCTCCCATGCCTTGCCCCCTCTCTCACACACACACTCCCAACTGAACACCCCTGTACAATATACCTGGGCATCGCTCCCGATCCTTCTCCCCCACCTGAAAGCCTCCCTCACACAACACATCCTCCCTACACACTATACAGCTGTACATACCCCTCTGCCGCATACACACATGTCCTACTGACACGCATTACACCTATACAAACACACCTGTCCCACAAACACACTTCCTTCACATGCTCACACATCCTCGGTTAATATATAGACCTCTTTCATACACACTGTACATACTCCTATATAGCACACACATCCCAGCTAACTCACAAACTCCTATATAACACATACATGCCTTTATAACACCTGCACACCCCTATATAACACACACAGCTATGTAACACACACTCCTGTATAGTGCACCCACCTATATGATGTGCACAGCCTTTATAGCACACACCCCACACCTATATAACACACATGTACCTACATAACACACACTACACCTATACACATATACCTGTATACATATACACCTATACATATACACACACCTATATACCACACCACTACACACATACACACACTGCACACACCAACCCCCATATAACACACACACCACACATATCCACACCTATATAACACATATGAACCTGTATAACACACTACACATATACACATACCTATACACCACACACACACATACACTACACACATCCCTATATAATACACCACACATACACAAGTATCAGGGGGTAGCCATGTTAGTCCGTATCCACAAAAACAACAAGGAGTCCAGTGGCACCTTAAAGACTAACAGATTTATTTGGGCATAAGCTTTCGTGGGTAAAAACCCACTTCTTCAGATGCATGGAGTGAAAATTACAGATACAGGCATTATTATACTGACACATGAAGAGAAGGGAGTTACCTTACATGTGCAGAACCAGTGCTGACAAGGCCAATTCAGTCAGGGTGGATGTGGTCCACTCCCAATAATTGAGGAGGAGGTGTCAATACCAAGAGAGGGAAAATTGCTTTTGTAGTGAGCCAGCCACTCCCACTCCCTATTCAAGCCCAAGTTAATGGTGTTAAGTTTGCAAATGAATTGTAGCTGTGCACTCCTGCCCTATATAACACACATGTCACACATATGCACACCTCTATAACACACGTGCAGCTGAATAACACACCCACGACACACCCCTATA
>NW_020703218.1:0-2661 GCF_002925995.2 Terrapene triunguis | reverse complement strand
TTTGAGAATTTCTCCGGAAACACAACCTTAGTGGAGATATATATATATAGACACACACACGAAAATATAGCTACGTAATATATACGTAGGTATAGACTGAAACACGGAATTGTGCATACACACCTATAAGTTCACACACATATATACACATGTACACATCAGTTTATTAATTCACACACACCATACATACATACCTCACACCTTACTCTCACCCCATACATATAAATGCACACACTTCTGCTCGCCTACATATATGCATAGGTATATAAAAGCACAAATACACATACACACACTAGAGAGAAACATTGTACTCATTATCCTAATCACATGGTGCAAATGAAAACAATCCGAAATGATTCAGTGTGTTTATTCTTTAAATCTCCTAACTGACCCCACACACTCCTTTTCCTCTCTATTCGCTTTCTGCTGCACCTAATGTGCAAACTCCCCTGATTGTGCTTTATCTGGGGAGTCATCGAGTGCCCACTGCAGCACAAACACGTGAATTCCCTTTTGTAAGTACAGTAGCATATATGAAATGAAGTCATTAATGTGCAGCACCCATAGGAGGCCAATATAGGGAACTGATCCCCTATAGCAACTTATACATGCAGAATTGGACCATTTCAATGGCATGACATCCCTTGGATAACCGTGGTGATTTTTGACAAATCTTGGCTCACTTTTCCTATCCTAGTTCATGAAACGCAAAAGTTTGGGGCGTGGCCATTAAAAACATTTGAACAACATTTGGATTGAGATATCGGAAAGCTACCCAGAAATTACAAGGCTCCCTGTGTCCATTCACTTTCTTAGGGAGAGTCCTTTCCTTGATTCTTTCTAAGGTTTACATTACCGGGGATCCATGTCGATTTTTCTCCTAACATTGAAAGAAGAAGGTGAGTGGTATAAAGTATTTCTTTGGAAGGAGGAGTGGAGAATCTGAGCGGAGAAGTTTGAATGCTGCTCCTTGACCAGCTCAATAATAGGCAAGTTTCTCTTAAAGGAAATACATTTTAAAAATCCAGTGATCCTTGTGTTAAAATTTAAACCCAGCCAGGCCTCTACATACGGGGAGAGGTTGGTTCAAGCCTGCTTTGAGTTTGGGGGATTAGACACTTGCCATGTGGGGGAACAGAAAGTTCACGTCTCCGAAGTACCAGTTCAAAATATAAACGCGAACAGAGCTCACGGCCTACACTCAACCCCTATCCACACACTGTACTCACACCCTGTACACACACAGCTCACAGGCTCCACGCTTCCCAGCCTACTCACAACCCCCACTGACCCCTGTGCAGGCACATGCACCCCAGCACTTTCCACCTGTTCGCACACACAAATACGTCCTCCGTCACTGGAACCCCCGCACACCCATCCACACCTCTCTCTCACACACCCATACAGACCGTAGCCACCCCTCTCTCCCATGCCTTGCCCCCTCTCTCACACACACACTCCCAACTGAACACCCCTGTACAATATACCTGGGCATCGCTCCCGATCCTTCTCCCCCACCTGAAAGCCTCCCTCACACAACACACCCTCCCTACACACTATACAGCTGTACATACCCCTCTGCCGCATATACACATGTCCTACTGACACGCATTACACCTGTCCCACAAACACACTTCCTTCACATGCTCACACATCCTCGGTTAATACATAGACCTCTTTCATACACACTGTACATACTCCTATATAGCACACACATCCCAGCTAACTCACAAACTCCTATATAACACATACATGCCTTTATAACATCTGCACACCCCTATATAACACACACAGCTATGTAACACACACTCCTGTATAGTGCACCCACCTATATGATGTGCACAGCCTTTATAGCACACACCCCACACCTATATAACACACATGTACCTACATAACACACACTACACCTATACACATATACCTGTATACATATACACCTATACATATGCACACACCTATATACCACACCACTACACACATACACACACTGCACACACCAACCCCCATATAACACACACACCACACATATCCACACCTATATAACACATATGAACCTGTATAACACACTACACATATACACATACCTATACACCACACACACACATACACTACACACATCCCTGTATAATACACCACATATACACAAGTATCAGGGGGTAGCCATGTTAGTCCGTATCCACAAAAACAACAAGGAGTCCAGTGGCACCTTAAAGACTAACAGATTTATTTGGGCATAAGCTTTCGTGGGTAAAAACCCACTTCTTCAGATGCATGGAGTGAAAATTACAGATACAGGCATAAATATACTGACATATGAAGAGAAGGGAGTTACCTTACATGTGCAGAACCAGTGCTGACAAGGCCAATTCAGTCAGGCTGGATGTGGTCCACTCCCAATAATTGAGGAGGAGGTGTCAATACCAAGAGAGGGAAAATTGCTTTTGTAGTGAGCCAGCCACCCCCAGTCCCTATTCAAGCCCAAGTTAATGGTGTTAAGTTTGCAAATGAATTGTAGCTCTGCACTCACTCCCTATATAACACACGTCACAAATATGCACACCTCTATAACACACATGCAGCTGAATAACACACCCACGACACACCCCTATATAACACACACACCACACATATGCACACCTATATAACACACATGCATCTGAA
>NW_020703217.1:0-5859 GCF_002925995.2 Terrapene triunguis | reverse complement strand
CGAGCCTCCCCAGAGCCACGTACCCCGAGGCGGACTGGCCGAGCCTCCCCAGAGCCACGTACCCCGAGGCGGATTGGCCGACCCTGCCCCGAGTGCGGTATCCCGAGGAGCGGCCCGAGAGTTCCCCTGCCACCCCACGCCGGGTGGCAGTCTCTCCTCCTCCCTGCCTAGGGCAAGGACTGCCCCAAAGCGCTCAGCTCCTGCTACAAGGACCTGAGCCCCTGAACTATTGTTTGTTGCCCTGCCCTGACTAAGGGCCCGGGCGTCCTGAACTTGTTCGTGCTCAGCTCCTGCTACAAGGGCCTGAGCCCCCTTGAACTATTGTTTGCTGCCCCGCCCTGACTAAGGGCCTGGGCTACCTGACTTTGTTTGCTGCCCCGCCCTGACTAAGGGCCTGGGCTACCTGACTTTGTTTGATGGCCCGCCCTGACTAAGGGCCTGGGCTACCTGATTTGGTTTGCTGCCCCGCCCTGACTAGGGGCCTGGGCTACTTGATTTGGTTTGCTGCCCCGCCCTGACTAAGGGCCTGGGCTACATGACTTTGTTGACGGCCCCGCCCTGACGAAGGGCCTGGGCTACCTGACTTGGTTTCTGCTCAGTCCCTGCCACAAGGGCCTGAGCCCCTTGAACTATTGTTTGTTGCCCCGCCCTAATTGAGGGCTTGGGCTCCCTGACTTTGTTTGGGCTCAGCTCCTACTGCAAGGACCTGAACCTCTTGACCCCTGGTTTATTGCCCGCCCGGACCAAGGGCCTGGGCTCCCCCTGATTGCCTTGCTACTGCTCAGCTCCTGATGTAAGGACTGAGCTCAGAGATTAGAGTTCTTGCCCAAACCCCTGAGGCAAGGACTGGCGCCCAAAATCCCTAACCCTAAGTGTTAGGTGCCCCGCCCTGACTGAGGGCCGGGGCTTAGCTATTAGCGGTACTGGCTCAGCCTGTGGGAAGGTTCTGAGCCCCTCGGACCCTTGTGTGTGGCCCCGCCCTGAGCTAGCGTTTGGGCCTATCTAACCTTGTGCTTTTGTTTAGCCCCTGCCTGAGGGGCGGAACCCCGAGGCTTTCGGAACCCGAGGACCGATTTGGGGCCACGTAGTGAGGCGGCCTGGCTCCCGACGGCCCCTGAGAGGGCCCAGCTCCCGCTCCGGACTATTACACGTGGCGCCCAATGTGGGGCCTCTTGCCCAGCATGTGGGCACGAGCCCTAGACACCGGTGAGAAGGGGGCGATGGGAGAGAGACCTCCCGCCAGAGAGGGGGACCTATCCCAGCTCCTGACCTGCATGACCGAGAGTCCGGAGCAACAACAGGCGGCTCAGGTGCGATACCAACAGGAGCACCAGGCCGCCAACCAGCAGCAGCAGCAGCAGCAGCAGCTCATCGAGCAGCTGGGGGTTCAACAACGGCAGCTGATCATGGACCTGGTTACCCAACAGCAGGACTTCCAGTAGAAATGTCTGCAGCAGCTTGCCGCGGCCCTAGCCCGACCGGGGGAAGCCCTACCCGGAGTCATCCCAGGGGCCCCGCGACCCAGCCCCCCAATCCGGTTGACGAAGATGGGACCTGATGATGACCCCGAGGCATTCCTCGTCACTTTTGAGAGGGTCGCGGTTGTCGCCGGCTGGGTCCCGGACCAGTGGGCCACCATCCTGGCCCCTTACTTAACGAGGACTGTCCAGACGATCTACCGAGGCCTGTCGGTGGAAGTGGCCAAGGACTACAACCTAGTGAAGGCCGCTATTCTGGACGCACTGGACGTGAGTCCCGAGACCTACCGACAACGGTTCAGGGGCCTGGCCTATTCCCCAGAGGCCCGGCCGCGGATGGTGGCTCAGGAACTGCGGGAGACCTGCAGAAAGTGGTTGCAGCCCGAGCGCCGGACAGCAGAGGAGTTAATGGAGCAGGTGATATTGGAACAATTTACCCATGTGCTCCCGCCGAGGGGAAGATCCTGGGTCCTCCGCCACCGGCCAACGACGGTGTCCGCGGCCGTTACCTTAATGGAGGACTTCCTCGCGGCGGAGGTCCCGTCGGGGGCCGCTGGCCGGGAGGTCCCAGTCCGGACGGAGCACCCCAACCCAGAGAAGAGGGGGCCACCCTCCCGGGCAGCCCCGAGTGGTCCCGCCCGCAGCGTAGAGGGCCGGGCTCGGGTATCCGCGCCCTCCGGGAGGCTCCCACGGACCCCGGCAGGCACCGCCGGGGGATACCGTCGGAACCCCCCCGGGGGTGACCCCGGGACCCGGCCGCAGCCGGAGCGAGCCACATTGGGACCATGTTTCTCCTGCGGAAAGTATGGCCACTTGCGGCGGGAGTGCCCTGAACTGGGGTGCGCATTTGGCCAAGTCTACTCAGGGGAAGGCCGTGCCCGACGTGCGCAAGGGGCCAAGATCACCGTGCCCGTAGCCATTGAGGGACGCCAGGCGGTGGCCCTCCTCGACTCGGGCTGTGGCCAAACGCTGGTCTGCCAGGCCTTAGGCCCGCCGGCGGACGGCCACCTGGAGAAGATTCCCCTACAGTGCATCCACGGAGATGTGCGACTCTACCCCAGCACCCAGACCCAAATGACTATTGATGGGGTCACCCGGCAGATAACTGTGGGGCTGGCGCCCCGACTGGAATACCCGGTGATCCTGGGGCGGGACTGGCCCGACTTTACCACCGTCTTACGCCGCCGTCTCGAGGGTAGCCCGCAGGCCACGCCGGCCTTGGGAGGGGAGTCTCCGGGGACCGAGGAGGACGAGGTGGAAAACCCCGTCCCCGACAATCCCCCGGGAGGGCATGAAGACCCTCCTCGGGGGGAAGAAGGGGAGTCCCCGACGCCCACAGATTTTTGCCAGGACCAACGGGCCGACCCCACACTTAGCCGGACCTACGAGCAGCTAGCCTCCGTGGACGGGACTATTCTCGACCTCCAGCGGGCGGCGCAGTGGCCGCATTTTGAGCTACGACAAGAACGCCTGTATCGCTTGGAGAAGGACCCCCGTACCGGGGACATCCGGACACAGCTTCTCGTGCCGCACTGTCACCGCCGGGCAGTCATGAAATTGGCCCACGACATCCCAGCGGCTGGGCACCTCGGGCACGACAAAATGCTGGCCCGGATCCTGGGGCGTTTCTTTTGGCCCGGAATGTATCAGGAAGTCAAGGACTACTGCAATTCGTGTCCAGAGTGCCAGTTGGCCGCCCCGGCCCGGACCCCAAAGGCACCCTTGGTGCCGATGCCTCTAATGGAAACCCCCTTTGAACGCGTGGCCGTGGATCTGGTGGGGCCCCTCCCAAAGAGCAGCGCAGGGTTCCAATATATCTCAGTCATGATGGACTATGCCACCAGGTTCCCTGAAGCCATTCCTCTTCGGAATATCTCAGCCCGCACCATTGCCATGGAACTAGTGAAGGTCTTTGCCCGCGTCGGCCTGCCCCGGGAGCTCCTCACAGATCAAGGGACCAATTTTACGTCCCGGCTGCTCAAGGAAGTCTGTGAAATCCTAGGAGTCAAGCAACTCCGCACCTCCGTCTACCATCCCCAGACCGATGGATTAGTGGAGAGGTTCAACCGGACGCTGAAAGGGATGTTACGTCGGTTTCTCCCGGAGGATCTTCGCCGGTGGGACCAACTTCTCCCCCCCTTGCTCCTTGCAATTCGAGAAGTTCCCCAGGCATCGACGAAGTTCTCCCCCTTCGAATTATTGTATGGGAGGAGACCCCGAGGCCTGTTAGATCTCATGAGGGAAACCTGGGAACAGGCTCCGTCCCCGGCCCAGGGTCTCCTACAGTATGTGCTTCAACTTCAGGAGTGCCTAAAGCAGGCGGGGGAGATGGCACGGGAGAACTTAAAAGCCGCCCAGGACACGCAAGCACAGACATATAATCGGGGAGCACAGGCTCGGGAATTCCAACCCGGGGACCGGGTATTACTCCTTCTCCCATCCAATGAATCAAAGATCCTGGCCCGGTGGCAAGGACCTTACGAGGTGGTCAGGAAGGTGGGCCCGGTCACGTATGAAATCAATCAGCCGGACCGAAAGAAGAAGATCCAGCGCTATCATATCAACCTCCTTAAATCCTGGAAGGACCGAGAAGGGCTGTTGATCAACCCCTACCTGCTGGAACCAGAACTGGGACCCCAGGTTCCCCATACCGGAGACCCCAAAGAACCCCAGCTCGGGGAGACCTTAACCGAGGACCAGCTCCGACAGACTCGGTGCCTCCTCCAAGCGTTCTCGAACACTTTTACGGACCAACCGGGATATACCTCCCTGATACACCATCGGATCCAAACCGAACCCGGGGTGGTGATTCGGGGGACGACCCGGCCCCTGCCCTATCATAGGAGGCAGGTCGTGGAAAAGGAGGTACGGGCAATGTTGGATCTGGGGGTGGTGGAGCCATCACAGAGCGAGTGGCGCAGCCCAGTGGTGTTGGTGCCCAAACCCGACGGGTCACAGCGATTCTGTATTGACTTCCGACGCATCAACGCCATCTCCAAATTTGACGCCTATCCCATGCCTCGGATAGATGAGCTGCTGGCCCGCCTGGGGGAGGCCCACTATATCACCACCCTGGACTTGAGTAAGAGGTACTGGCAGATCCCCCTGGATCCCGCCTCCCGGGAGAAGACTGCCTTTGCCACCCCCTCAGGTCTCTATCAGTTCACCAGGATGCCCTTCGGCCTCCACGGGGCCCCGGCCACCTTTCAGCGCCTAATGGACCGCCTCCTCCAGCCCCATCAAGACTACGCGGCCGCCTATCTAGATGACGTGGTTATCTACAGTCCGCAGTGGGGAATCCACCTGGAGAGAGTCGCAGCCGTCCTGAGGTCCCTGAGGGAGGCCGGGCTAACTGCCAACCCAAAAAAATGTCGCATCGGTTGGCAAGAGACCAAATACCTGGGGTATGCTATTGGGCATGGGCAGGTAAAACCCCTGATCGGGAAGGTCCAGGCCATTGCAAACTGCCCCCCGCCAACCACCAAGTGCGGCAATTCCTAGGAATGGCCGGGTACTATCGGCGGTTCATTCCCCAATTCGCCGCAATTGCAGCCCCCTTAACGGGACTCCTAACGAAGGACAGCCCACGGCAGGTGAACTGGACTACCGAGTGCGACGGGGCCTTTCGGACTCTTAAAAGGTGCCTCTGCAACGAGCCGGTCTTGTATAGCCCCAATTTTAACCAGCCATTTGTCTTACAGACCGACGCCTCGGAAGTGGGACTCGGGGCTGTCTTGTCCCAAGACGTAGGGGGTGAAGAGCACCCGGTCCTGTACATTAGCCGGAAACTGTTCCCACGCGAAAAGAACTATGCGGTGGTCGAGAAGGAGGCCCTAGCCGTGAAGTGGGCATGTGAAGCTCTCCGCTACTACATCCTGGGAGTCCCCTTCACCCTAGTCACCGACCACTCCGCCCTTCAATGGTTGACCCGCATGAAGGACCACAATATGCGGGTGCAACGATGGTACCTGGCCCTACAGCCATTCGCCTTCACGGTCCACCATAGAGCGGGTAAGGATCATGCGAACGCGGATTTCCTCTCTCGGCTGGGGGGTGTGGAATGGGCTGGCCCCGCTGCACGGGAACCAGCCTTGAGGGGGGGGCCGTGTAGTGAAGTGGCCTGGCTCCCGACGGCCCCTGAGAAAGAGGAGCCAGAACAGGCACCCAAGTGGGCGGAGGCACCGCCACCTGTTCCCGTCCCCCGGAAGTCAAGGGGCGGGACAGGAAGTATAAAAGCCAGGCCCCAGCGCTCAGTTGGAGCCAAGCGGCCGGAGAGAACAGACACTCCTGCTCGGGCTCCTGCTGGAACGAGCCTCCCCAGAGCCACGTACCCCGAGGCGGACTGGCCGAGCCTCCCCAGAGCCACGTACCCCGAGGCGGA
>NW_020703216.1:0-2596 GCF_002925995.2 Terrapene triunguis | reverse complement strand
GATAATATGGTATAAAAGCCTAGAAAGATAGAACTCAATCATTTCATTAAGAAATTTACATCAGAAATTGTCTAAATGGTGTCAAGTATCAGAGGGGTAGCCGTGTTAGTCTGGATCTGTAAAAAGCGACAAAGAGTCCTGTGGCACCTTATAGACCAACAGACGTATTGGAGCATAAATGTCTAAATCGTGTAGATTCTGGGAGGTGATTTCTGTGTTTTTTTTCAGGCATTTCCCCAATAGATTGAAGATTAGAAACATTTTTCCCATAGTGAAGTTGATGTGTATTGCATGTTTTGTGAAAACAGAAAAAAGAACAAACTCATGACAGAAAAACTTAATCCATTACACATGAAGGATAAAGCCTATGGGCCTGGTTTTTCTTTTTGTTTTGTTCTGTTTTGTTATTTTTTAGTTTCCCCCCTAATAAAACCATTGACTCGTTTAGAGTAATATCAGATTTATCAGGATAAGTGATACTAGAATCAGGCTTTCTGAAATTATTAAATACCTGGAGGGGTTCACATAAACTTTGATCACCTTTTTAAAGGGAAAGCATTACCCACTTGCCAGCACACAGGTATACAGGGAGACTTACAAGTAAAAGAGAGCCATCTGTAGACGATTGTCCTGGTTAATGGGAGTCATCAAGATTCCAAACCACCATTAATGGCCCACACTTTGCATAATTACAATAGGCCCTCAGAGTTATAGTTCATATTTCTTGTTTCAGATACATGAGTGGTACATTTATACAAATAGGATGACCACACTCAGTAGATTATAAGCTTTGTAATGATACCTTACAAGAGACCTTTTGCATGAAGCATATTCCAGTTACATTATATTTAACTCATTAGCATATTTTCATAAAATCATATAGAGTGCAACATCACACAATGGATTTGGCCTGATGTGAGGGGTTCTCTCCAGATGCTGTTTTTAAACCGGTCTCAGAAAATAGCTCACGAACAAGAGAAGCGGCTAATCAAACCTGAGAGTGACAAATGGTGAACACTTGGGTTTCTGGAATGGCAAAGAACCCTTACCATGGGCTTGGGTGCCATGAGGGTTCTCTAAGAGACGGGAAGCATCAGCAAGTTAAGGGCTCCAGAGAAACTGGCCAATATTTTCAAACTTTAGGATGCCTGAATTTCAGCCCCTAAACCCACTTTTAAGCAACTAACTCAAAGTGACCTGATTTCCATAGGTGCTGAGCACTCAAAACTCCTAGTGAAATCAACAGGAGCTGTGGGTGCTCAGCTCCTCTTCAAATCAGGCCACTTATAAGTTATTTAGGTGCCTAATTTAAGGCATCTCATTTTCAAAATGTAACCAAAGCCTATTTCATGCCATTACAGGATGAGTTTTGCTAGTAGCAGATATCACTGACTAAAAATCCAACACAAATGGTGAATCAATGGGAATGATGTCATAAAGGATGACATATCCCCTCTGGCTTGGGTAACAAATGAAGTAGCTGCCCATTGGTTCTCAGACAACCAATCAGAAAGTATGTTTTCTCTGTCTGCACTGAGGTTATAAAAGGCTGCAGGCTCAGACAGGGTCAGCATACTACTGTGGTGATTTCAAGAGGTGGCTTAGCCAAGCCACACTTTGTCAAGCCAGTCATAATCAGGCCAGACCAGGAAGAAATCAAAGAAGGCAAAATAAGAGAGAGAAAACCAAGTGAACAGAGCCAGGAACAGAAGGAAAGAGAGTCAGGCAAGCCAAGCAAAGAAAGACACAGGCAAGTGGAGCCAAGCAAGGAAACATCCACTGAAGCCAAGCAAGTCAAGAAAAAAGCTAGGCAGGCCAATTCCTGAGTAAAGACTCAGGTAAACCAAGCAGAGAAAACAAAAGAAAGCCAAGAAAGTCAAGCCAAGTGTTGCTGGAACACTAGAAGTCTGCAACATGTCTGAGACTGAGTCTGAGCACGCTGGTGAGACCTCAACCGCAAAAGACCCTAAGGCCAAAATCACCCGTTCTTCCCGGGCTGGGCTGCAGTTCTCTGTCAGTCGCATATACAGATTGCTCCGCAAAGGACAATTTGCAGACAGTATTGGAGCTGGAGCCCCAGTATATATGGCCGCGGTGCTTCAATAAGTGACTCATGAGATTGGGGATATTGCTGGGGAAGTCGCTGCACGCAGCAAGAAGCGTCCGATTTCCCCACGGCACTTGCAGCTGGCCATTCACAGCGACTCAGAGCTCAAGAAACTGCTGGGAGGTGTCACCGTCTCTCAGGGCGGAGTCCTGCACTTAAATCAGCCTGTGGTTTTACCTTCCAAGAAGAGAAATGGCAGGAGAGCCATCAAGAGAAGGATTGCCCCTGCTCCTGTCCCTGTTAAGTGAGAACAGAGCAAAGGGGAGGCTGCCACCCCAGATTTGGGAGAAATGACATTAACTTGATTGCAAGGCTCTTTTCAAATGCATCAGTATTGTCTAATAAAAGCAGTTAAAATGCCTGGTCTTCTTTTGTGAATTAATTTCCTCTTTTACTATCCTACAATTTTAAGGGATCATTCAGTTGGTCAGGTAGCTGCATTGATAATATGGTATAAAAGCCTAGAAAGATAGAACTCAATCATTTCAT
>NW_020703215.1:0-1091 GCF_002925995.2 Terrapene triunguis | reverse complement strand
CCAGAGACTTGGACACTGACCATGGCGGAGGCAGTATACCTAAAATTTGTTTTTGGGCTCCCCTATGGGGCAGACACTCCTGTGTCCCCCAAAAGGGAAAGAGACCCTGATCCAGCTGTAGGCTCACAGCTCCAAGCTATGAGAGACTTTTCGCTGGCCAGCAAAATCCCCTCCCTTTCACTCAGGTTGGGTTTGCTTCCAGCTAGAGTCCTTGGGGTTTGTTTCCACTGCAGCAGTCACCAGGACCCCAACTTCCAGCTCCAGGATACATGTCTCTGTGCACCTCTTCCACTCCATTACAGCCAGGTCATGCTTCTGGGTTTTACTTGCTTTGTCTCTTAAGTCCAGGCTGGTGGGCAGCCTTTTCTTTTCCCAGGTCTGCCTTTTCCCAGGCAAATTGTACATCAATTTCCATTTGTCTTCCCTTGAGACCATCACTTGATGAGCTGGGATGCCACAGAGAACACCCTTCTGCCAGAATAGGCACCCCTCCACTCCTGTCTTGCTAGGTTAGACACTCCAGTCAGCTTCAGCACAGACAGAGGTTGGGCCACACCCATCTGCAGTTCACTGAAACTGAGATTTACTCAGCTCAGGGGCTTCTTAGTTAACAGAGACATTCCCAGCACCCATTGTTCAGTCTTTCTGGGCAATTTGCAACTTGTGTAGTTTTAGCTTCTTTTGATCTTTATTCTTACTTATTTTGCTTTCTTTTCTGTCCCTACTTCCCTTTCCCGAAATAAGCAAACAGAAAATAACAAACCAGTAACCACTTTGTCTGTTCTCCAGCCACCACACTTAAAACTCACTTAAAATCACTACCAGTATCTCAAAGCAATCAGCTGTGCACAGATCCTGCCGACTACGCCACTGTGACGGGTTGGATCACAGAAACCCCCTTGGGAGCTGCCACCCGATGTGCCAAGACTACCCCTGTTTCTGTTTTCCCTGCCAGCTCAGGGCTCCAGCACCCTGTCTTGCTGAGCCAGCCACTTCTGTCTGGCTCCAGACACAGACTCAGGGTCTGAATCACTTGTCCCCAAGCTGCAAGTTTACCCAAAAACAGCTCACAGGAGTGTGCTTGTCTTTAG
>NW_020703214.1:0-1126 GCF_002925995.2 Terrapene triunguis | reverse complement strand
CACAGCTGTTTGCTCCCCCAGGTATTAATACATACTCTGAGTAAATTTTCCAGGCAAATTGTACATCAATTTCCATTTGTCTCCCCTTGAGACCATCGCTTGATGAGCTGGGATACCACAGAGAACACCCTCCTGCCAGAACAGGCACCCCTCCACTCCTGTCTTGCTAGGTTAGACACTTCAGTCAGCTTCAGCACAGACAGAGGTTGGGCCACACCCATCTGCAGTTCACTGAAACTGAGATGGACTCAGTTCAGGGGCTTCTTAGTTAACAGAGACATTCCCAGTGCCCATTGTTCAGTCTTTCTGGGCAATTTGCAACTTGAGTAGTTTTAGCTTCTTTTGATCTTCATTCTTACTTAGGGTATGTCTACACTACAGGATTAATCCGAATTTAGATAATTCGAATTTGGGAAACAGGTTGTATAAATTCGATTGTGCGCGGCCACACTAAGCACCTTAATTCGGTTTTTAACCACATTAATTCGGTGGTGTGCGGCCACACTACCCCATTAACTTAAACACAGTAATTCGGTGGTGTGCGTCCACACTAACCCTAATTCGAATTAACAAAATCGATTTAGGCTCTACTCCGTTCGTCGAGGTGGAGTACAGAAATCGATTTAAAGGGCCCTTTAATTCGAATTAACTGGCTCTGTAGTGTGGACGGGTGAAGGGTTAATTCGGATTAAGGCAGCTAAATCCGAATTAAAGTCCTAGTGTAGACCAGGCCTTATTTTGCTTCCTTTTCTGTCCCTACTTCCCTTTCCCGAAATAAGCAAACAGAAAATAACAAACCAGTAACCACTTTGTCTGTTCTCCAGCCACCACACTTAAAACTCACTTAAAATCACTACCAGTATTTCAAAGCAATCAGCTGTGCACAGATCCTGCTCGACTACGCCACTGTGACGGGTTGGATCACAGAAACCCCCTTGGGAGCTGCCACCCGATGTGCCAAGACTACCCCTGCTTCTGTTTTCCCTGCCAGCTTAGGGCTCCAGCACCCTGTCTTGCTGAGCCAGCCACTCCTGTCTGGCTCCAACACAGACTCAGGGTCTGAATCACTTGTCCCAAAACTGCAAGTTTACCCAAAAACAGCTCACAGGAGTGTGCTTGTCTTTAG
>NW_020703213.1:0-1984 GCF_002925995.2 Terrapene triunguis | reverse complement strand
CCAGAGACTTGGACACTGACCATGGCGGAGGCAGTATACCTAAAATTCGGTTTTGGGCTTCCCTATGGGGCAGACACTCCTGTGTCCCCCAAAAGGGAAAGAGACCCTGATCCAGCTGTAGGCTCACAGCTCTAAGCTATGAGAGACCTTTCGCTGGCCAGCAAAATCCCCCCCCCCTTTCACTCAGGTTGGGTTTGTTTCCAGCTAGAGTCCTTGGGGTTTGTTCCCACCGCAGCAGTCACCAGGACCCCAACTTCCAGCTCCAGGATACGTGTCTCTGTGCACCTCTTCCACTCCATTACAGCCAGGTTATGCTTCTGGGTCTTACTTGCTTTGTCTCTTAAGTCCAGGCTGGTGGGCAGCCTTTTCCTTTCCCAGGCAAATTGTACATCAATTTCCATTTGTCTCCCCTTGAGACCATCGCTTGATGAGCTGGGATACCACAGAGAACACCCTCCTGCCAGAACAGGCACCCCTCCACTCCTGTCTTGCTAGGTTAGACACTTCAGTCAGCTTCAGCACAGACAGAGGTTGGGCCACACCCATCTGCAGTTCACTGAAACTGAGATGGACTCAGTTCAGGGGCTTCTTAGTTAACAGAGACATTTCCAGTGCCCATTGTTCAGTCTTTCTGGGCAATTTGCAACTTGAGTAGTTTTAGCTTCTTTTGATCTTCATTCTTACTTATTTTGCTTCCTTTTTTGTCCCTACTTCCCTTTCCCGAAATAAGCAAACAGAAAATAACAAACCAGTAACCACTTTGTCTGTTCTCCAGCCACCACACTTAAAACTCACTTAAAATCACTACCAGTATCTCAAAGCAATTAGCTGTGCACAGATCCTGCCGACTACGCCACTGTGACGGGTTGGATCACAGAAACCCCCTTGGGAGCTGCCACCCGATGTGCCAAGACTACCCCTGCTTCTGTTTTCCCTGCCAGCTCAGAACTCCAGCACCCTGTCTTGCTGAATTAGACACTCCAGTCCACTTTAACACAGACCCAGGGTCTGAATCACTTGTCCCAAAACTGCAAGTTTACCCAAAAACAGCTCACAGGAGTGTGCTTGTCTTTAGCACTCAGATGCCCAACTCCCAATGGGGTCTAAACCCAGATAAATTCGTTTTACCCTGCATAAAGCTTATGCAGGGCAAACTCATAAGTTGTTCGCCCTCTATAACACAGATAGAGAGATATGCACAGCTGTTTGCTCCCCCAGGTATTAATACATACTCTGAGTAAATTACTAAATAAAAAGTGATTTTATTAAATACAGACAGTAGGATTTAAGTGGTTCAAAGTAGTAACAGACAGAACAAAGTAAGTCACAAGCAAAATAAAATAAAATGCGCAAATCTATGCCTAATCAAACTAAATACAGATAATCTCACCCTCAGAGATGCTTCAGTAAGTTTTTCTTAGACTGGACACCTTCCAGGCCTGGGCACGATTCTTTCCCCTGATACAGCTCTTGTTCCAGCTTATGTGTTAGCTAGGGGTTTCTCCATGATGGCTCCTCTCCCCTCTCTCTTCTCTTCCACCCCTTTATATATCTTTTGCATAAGGCGGGAACCCTTTGTCTCTCTGGGTTTCCACCCCCCCTCACTGGAAAAGCACCAGGTTAAAGATGGATTCCAGTTCAGGTGACATGATCACATGTCACTGCAAGACTTCATTACTCACTTGCCAGCACACACATATACAGGGAGACTCACAGGTAAACAGCCATCTGCAGACAATGGGAGTCATCAAGATTCCAAACCATCATTAATGGCCCACACTTTACATAATTACAATAGGCCCTCAGAGTTACATTTTATATTTTTAGTTTTAGATACAAGAGTGGTACATTTATACAAATCAGATGAACATACTCAGTAGATTATGCACTTTGTAATGATACCTTACAAGAGACCTTTTGCACGAAGCATATCCCAGTTGCATTATAGTCACTTATCAAATTTTTATAAAACTATCCCAGTTAC
>NW_020703212.1:0-5021 GCF_002925995.2 Terrapene triunguis | reverse complement strand
CTTGTGCTCCTCAGTCCTCCAGCAGCACACCCTCTCCCTCTCAGCTCCTTGCGCCTCTTGCTCCCAGCTCCTCACACTCGCACCACAAACTGAAGTGAGCTCCTTTTTAAAACCCAGGTGCCCTGATTAGCCTGCCTTAATTGATTCTAGAAGCTTCTTCTTAATTGGCTCCAGGTGTCCTAATTAGTCTGCCTGCCTTAACTGGTTCTAGCAGGTTCCTGATTACTTTAGTACAGCCCCTGCTGTGGTCACTCAGGGAATAGAAAACTACTCATCCAGTGACCAGTATATTTGCCCTCTACCAGACTCCTGTACCCCACTGGTCTGGGTCTGTCACATATCCCTCCTCCCTGCTCAACGCCAAGGGGTTGGGCAGCTTGGGACGCCAGACAATGCACACGTGACAAGCCATTGGCGTTGCCATGACGGCTCCCTGCTCTGTGTTGCACACGGAACTGGAAATGTTGGAGGGATAAGAACCATCTGGTCACCCTTGTGTTCTTCTCCTTGTTCCGCTGCATCCATTGAAGAGGGGCATGGTCGGTCACGAGGACAAATCTGCGCCCGAGCAGGTAGTAGCGCAATGTTTCCATGGCCCATTTTACAGCGAGGCATTCTCTCTCCACCACTGCATATTTTTGTTCCCTTGGAAGGAGTTTCCGACTGAGGTATAGAATTGGGTGTTCCTCCTCCCCGACCATCTGTGATAGAACGGCCCCCAACCCTACTTCCGATGCATCCGTCTGCAGGATAAACTCCTTGGTGAAATCAGGGGCTATCAGTACGGGGTTACTGCAGAGGGCAGTCCGTAGGTCTGTGAATGCTTCCTCTGCTGCGTCAGACCATCTCACCAGATCAGGTCCATGGGCTTTCACTAGGTCTGTCAGGGGGTTTGCCCTTGTGGCAAAGTGGGGGATAAATCATCGGTAATACCCCACCACACCTAGGAACGCCCGGACTTGTTTCTTGCGACTTGGTCAATTTTGGATGGCCTCTAACTTGTTCGCTTGGGGTTTTACCAAACCTTTTCCCACAACGTAGCCAAGATATTTGGCCTCTGTAAACCCTACAGCGCACTTGGCAGGGTTTGCTGTAAGGCCAGCTCGCCTGAAGGTATCGAGGACTGCCTCCACCTTCTCCAGGTGGGTTTCCCAGTCTGGGGTATGAATGACCACATCGTCCAAGTAGGCAGCAGCATAACTGTTATGCGGGTGTAATAGCTTGTCCATGAGGCGCTGGAAGGTAGCTGGGGCCCCATGTAGTCCAAAAGGGAGGACAGTATATTGAAAAAGACCCTCTGGTGTAGAGAACGCAGTCTTTTCCTTTGCATCTTATGCAAGGGGAATCTGCCAGTACCCCTTTGTCAAGTCTAGGGTAGTCAAGTACCGGGCATTACCCAGACGGTCCACTAGCTCATCTATGCGAGGTATGGGGTACGCGTCGAACTGGGATACTTCGTTTAGTTGCCGGAAGTCGTTGCAAAATCTTGTGGTACCATCAGGTTTGGGCACCAGCACGATTGGGCTGGACCACTGACTGTGGGATTCTTCGATGATCCCCAACTCCAGCATTTTTTTTACTTCTGCTTTTATTTCCTCCCTTTTTGCCGCTGGCACCCAATAGGGCCTCATTGTTACTCTGGCCCCAGGGTTCGTGACGATGTGGTGATATGTCTCGGTTGTTCGACCCGGTTTTGTCGAGAACACATCTTGGTTCCGGAAGATCATCTCAGACACCTCATTCTTCTGGTCTGGTGTTAAATCGGGAGACACTCTCAGCTGTTTGGAAGGCTTGTTTTCCTGGGTTAGGTCTTTTTGGACCGTTGTGCATGCCTCTTGTGCATGCCAGGGTTTCAGAAGGTTAACGTGATAAATCTGTTCTTGTTTTCTGCGTCCTGGCTGCTGCACCTTGTAGGTTACTTCCCCCACGGGTTCAACCACCTCATAGGGCCCCTGCCATTGGCCCAGAAGCTTGCTTTCTGCCGTGGGTACCAACACCATAACTCGATCCCCTGGTTGGAACTGTCACACTTTTGCCTGGTGATCGTAATGGGTTCGTTGGGCCTCCTGTGCCTTCTCCAAATGTTCCCATACAATAGGGGTAACCCGGGCTATCCGGTCTCGCATCTGCATTACATGCTCTATTATATTTCTCCCCTCATTGGGTTCCTCTTCCCAGATCTCTTTGGCGATATCTAGTATGACACGGGGGTGAAACCCGTATAATAACTCGAAGGGGGAAAACCCAGTTGAGGCCTGTGGTACCTCCCGGATAGCGAACATAAGGTAGGGTAGTAGGGTGTCCCAATCCTTCCTGTCCCGACTTACCACCTTCCTTATCATAGCCTTGAGGGTTCGGTTAAACCTTTCTACCAACCCATCAGTCTGCGGATGGTAGACCGAAGTTCTCAGGGTATGTATATGGAGCAGCGTACAGAGGTCCTTCATTAGCTTCGACATAAATGGGGTTCCTTGGTCGGTTAATATCTCCTTCGGTAGCCCCATTCAGGCAAAGATCCCCACCAGCTCTTTGGCTATAGTTTTAGAGGCTGTGTTCCGCAGGGGGACGGCTTCTGGGTAGCGAGTAGCATAGTCCAAAACAACAAGTATATATTGGTGGCCCGAGCCGTCTTCTCCAGTGGTCCCACTAGGTCCATGGCTATTTGCTCGAAGGGGACCTCTATGATGGGAAGGGGTACTAAAGGTGCCCTCAAGTGGGGACGGGGACTGTGCAGCTGACACTCCGGGCAGGAGGCACAGTACCTCCGCACTTCTTCATGTACTCCGGGCCAAAAGAACCGTCGTAGGACTCGTGCCAGGGTCTTCTCTACCCCAAAATGCCCCCCCAAAAGATGACTATGAGCCAGACTTAATACAGCGTTCTGGTGTTTTTGAGGTACTAGGATCTGCTGTACCTTCTGCCCCTGTACTGGTGCAACCCGGTATAAGAGATCCTTCTTCATTATGAAGTAGGGTCCTGGTCCCTGGGTTTTTCCTTCCACGGGGACCCCATCTATTTCAGTCACCTCCTTCCTAATGTTGTCATACCTTGGGTCTTCTGCCTGGTCCCATCCAAAATTTCCTCTCCCAGGGCTATCTGCCCAAGATCTAGGGGCCCAGTCTCTGTTGCCTCTACTGGTTCAGAAGCATTAGGGTGGAGGTCAGACTCAGGTGCTTCTCCCTCCTGCGTGGCCTCCTTTTCAGCTGCGCGGGTCCGCCTACCTACAAGAGCGACCCTCTGGCTTTGGGTCAGTATTCGGGTTCCCAAGGCCTTATCTGCCCTTCTTTCCCTTTTTGTCTTTCTACCCTGTCTGGGAGTGGAGAACAAATCTGGGGATATTTCAGAGAAGATTGGGGGTTGACAGTCTGCTGTGGATGCCTCACCAATTTTAGGGTCCCCATCTTTCTCCAATCCCCCTACTGGGAGTAAGTTTCCAAACCCTGGGAAGTCCCTCCCTATGAGCACCGGGTATGGGAGTTTAGGGACTACACCTGCTACTACCTCAGTAGTGTTCCCTTGGATCTCAATTTTTACTGGGCTGGTGGGGTAGTAACTAACTCTCCCATGGACACGTTATCCCCGTACGTTTAGCCTGCAGCAGCTGACTACGCTTCACGAGCTTCCCTGAGATAAGCGTGATAGCACTCCCCGAATCAACCAGTGCCGTGGTCCCTACCCCATTTAGTTTCACTGGTCTGGTATACATATGTGGGGTTAGTGAGACCCCCACAAGGTGGATTAGGGAGCATGGATCTGCCCAGTTCCCCAGGTTACACTGCATAGGCTCCTCAGCATTGGGACACTGTGCAGCTATGTGTCCCCACTCCCCGCAGGCATAACCTCTGTATGGAGCCCTAGGCGTTCCCTGGTCTTTTGGTTTGGGCAGTCTAACATCGCGATCCTCTTCTCCCTCAGTGCTCTGACTCTTTGTGGCCTCTGATGGGCCTTCAGCCTCTCTCTTTTTCCACCTGGGCCCTCCTGGTGGCCAGGTCACCCGAACTTTATGGCTTGGTGCTGCTAGTTTAACCCGGGTGCCTCTTCCTTAACTGGTCAGGTCAGCTCCCTCGCTGTCCTTCGCCTCTCTACCAGGGTGACAACCTCGTCATAGGTGGAGGGTTCGTTCTGGCTTACCCAGGCACGAAGGTCTGGTGGTAGTCCCCTCATGTATCGGTCGATGACCAGAACCGCTAGTATCTCTTCTGGACTCCGGGACTCTGTTTGCAACCACTTTCGTGTGAGATGGATGAGGTCATACAATTGGGACCACGGGGTTTTGTCTTCCTGATACCTCCAACCGTGATACTGCTGGGCCCGCACTGCTGTCGTTACCCCAGATCTGGCCAGGATCTCTGCTTTCAGCTGGGGGTAGTCTGCCACAGCCTCTTCAGGCAGATCATGGTAGGCCTTCTGGGCCTCCCTACACAGGAACGGGGCAAGGATGCCAGACCACTGATCTCGAGGCCAGGCCTCCCGTAGGGCTGTCCTCTCAAAGGCCAGAAGGTATGCCTCTACATCATCCTCCCGTGTAATTTTCTGCAGCCAATGGCTGGCCCGTATGAGCCGCGTCCCATCATGGCCGCGATTCAGCTCTGTAAGGGACTTTACCTGGTTTACCAGTTCCCGCAACATAGCTCGGTCTTGAGCAGCCTGGTCCATCAGCAGGCGACTAGTCTCTTGCTGCAGCCACATTGCCTCCTGTTGGGCGGCTGCCTGGACATGGGTAGCCTCCTGCTGGGCCGCCGTAGCTTGTATCAGTGCCCGCACTTCGTCATCCATTGTGGTGAAAAAAAATAAACCGTCTCCCTTTTTGGTTTGTTTATTTTTTTTTTGTTTTTTTTTTAAATCACCCTCCTTCTTCCGCCGCGCTGTGCACCCCAAGATCCCACACCTGACACCAGTGTGACAAAGTTCCTCCTCTAGCTTGGTGGGTCCTGTGCTTATTGGCGGATTTTCTTGCCTCAGAGATTCACCATGTGGGTTGGAGAACAGCCCAGAGACCTTCCCCTCTGGAAAAACCCACA
>NW_020703211.1:0-3597 GCF_002925995.2 Terrapene triunguis | reverse complement strand
CAACAAACCTGGCGTTCTGTTTCCTTTCCTGCGTCGTCACCACTGCAGCTGGTGACCCCGACGTGATACCCCTCTACTCACCGGCTGGAGATGCCGAGCGCGCCCGCGGCTGTTTGCTGCCCCTAATTCGTGAGTATGGGGGGGGGACTCTCCAGTGCCCAGAAGGAGCACGCAAGAGAGTTACAAAAGATTATACGGCAGCGATCATGCATCGCTGTCCCGGTCGCTCATATTGAGGACCTTCTAAGGGAAATAGATCGCCAGTGCCCCTGGTATCCGGACCGCGGGTCTTTACAGCTTTTTGATTGGATACGGATTGGGATCACCTTGTATAATGAACCCCGTGCCCCAGTTCAGCACCTGCTGCTCTGGCAGCGTTGTAAGGAGGCGCTGGAGGGGTTCGGCCCCGATGGCCTTAAGCCGGTTTCCCCTTTGCCCCCAGGTGAGGGGCCACCCCCCTCCTGCCCGCAGCTGACCCCCCCTGCGCCGCCGCCCGTGGCGGCGCCCCCCTGCCTACCGGTCGGGCGGGGGGGCGCTGTCGCCGCGGCGGTGCAGCCGGTGCGCGAGGCCGGTCTCTTGACCGGCAAGGAATCCAGCCATGGGTTCGAGGCGTTTCCCGTCTCTTGGCGGGATAATGGAAATGGGGGGGAGATAGTGGACTGGGAGGCTCTCCCCTACTCGGTTTTGCACGAGCTCCGGGGGATCATGGAAGGTGTGTCAAACAGTTACTCCTTGCTCCCCCAAGATTGGAAAGACATGTGTCGCATGATGCTGTCTCCCGCGCAATACGTTGTGTGGGACAGCGAGTACCAGCGAGAGGCGCTTGCAGCAGCAGCACAAGGTGGGGGGGGCTTATCTTGCTGAGCAGTTGTATGGCACAGGGCAGTTCTTGAGCATCCCCCAGCAGGTGGAGGGCACGCCCCGGGCAGCTTATCCCTGGTGGTCTAGTGGTTAGGATTCGGCGCTCTCACCGCCGCGGCCCGAGTCCATGGGCGGATGATGGAGGGGGTACATCTCAACCTGTGGGGCCGTGATTTATTAACGCTTTAACTGCCACCATCCATATTGATGATTAGGCGTACGGCCCTCCCCCTCCGTTGGCTCACTAACGAGCCTGTATGGGTTGCACAGTGGCCGCTTCCTCTGGAAAAGCTGGAGGCCCTCCAGCACTTGGTTAATGACCAGCTACGGGCAGGGCATGTGGAGGAGTCCACTAGCCCCTTTATTACCCCCGTGTTTAAAAGCAGGAGTTAGAAGTAAAAGGCAATCAAAAGACTGGGAAAGTTAATTGTGACTCTTTTTAAGTAAGAATCTTTAAGCTGTGGATAGCTTTGGATCTGGAAGCAAGCCAGAAAGCATTTGTATTAATGCAATCTTCTAATTAATAAGGTAGAAGCCACTGAAATCTGGGCTGCCTATGAAACAAATACAAGGAAACATTTTAAGCAATGACTGACTGCCCAGAAGGGGTAGACCTCTGTTCTTTTGTTTTTCAGATCATCAGAGAAAACGGATGCCAGCTAAACAACATTTAATGTACCATACATTTACTGGCACAATAGGGATTATTTTTGTGTTTTATGGCAAAAATTATTGTTAAGAATTGCATACCAACAGTCTTTGGAAACAAGGACATGGAAAGTTAACCCACTCCCCATATTGCCAATGGGATCCTTCTGGCTACCTCAGATTTCTAGCCAGAGGGCTGGGGAGGGAGGAAAGCAATTAGACACCTGAGGTTGTACCGAGTGCACTCCTCAAAAGTGGGTGTGCTTGTCCCGGTTTGTTGCTCCAAAGCTCTGTAATACAGTTATTTTACTGGAAGAGTGAAGGTTTCCTTTGTAGGTTAAGAGAAGCCAAGAAGAGAAGAGGAAAAAGCACAGAATGAGTTAACTGAGAGGAAAATACAGCTTGCAGGCTCATCCAAGGTCACAGCCAAAACTTGGCTGACCCCCAAGACAAGGGGGGGGCTTAAATGTGCCCAAGCAACTAAGATCTGCAAAATACAGACAATGCATTAATGAAATGTGTTAGGTTTTTTCTCACAGGTAGAGAAGTGCTACCTAAAGATCCTAGCACCCCTGCCATTAATTAAAAATCAGGAGACTGAGTCTATGTAAAGTCCATCAACGAAAGACTGCTTTGGCTCCATGCTTTTCACTGCAAAAAGACCCCTCCACCTCGGGAGGACTTTCTGACTGATGATAAGCCTATTTCTCCTTCTAGTTCTGCTGTGCCGTCTGGACAGCAGGAAAAAGAAAAAAAGACAAGGTGAAGTGCTAGTAACCTCTCCCTTGTCCACTGACAGACCTACTGTGCCTTTAGATTTTTCTAGGAGACACAAAACCATTACAGGGTGATGTGCTAGTAACCTCTCCCCTGTATGATGCTAAACCACACTGTTTCAGGAAAAGAGAAGAAGGAACACTTGTTTCCTTGAAATCACAAAGTCCAGGAATTCCTGACTACAAGAGACATTAAGAACTGACCCTGGTGAAGAAACAAAGAATTATACACTGGCAGGAAGAAATTTGTGGAACCCATGCTTGGGAATGTGGTATTGATTGGATTTTGGGGTTTATTCTACAGGCTGCGCCCTGTGTTTTGGATAAGTCCCTCAGCATGTATTGCCCCTGCCATTTCCTTCATTACATTATTACCCCTGTAATACATCTAAATATAGACAATGACCCAGAAGTTGCTGACAGAGATGGTATTGAATATCACTGAGGCTGGGAAGGCATTGCAGTGGGATCTAGCATGTTCAGGCTTGGCCCACTGCCCTTACAGACACATCAGGAGTACCATCTGATCTGTGGCCATGGAGACATACTTGGAGACTTTCTAAGTGGAAGTGCAGACGTTCTCAGTGCTCCTTCCAAGCATATGGACCGGTAAAGGGGGTGTGGGCTCCCACATACCGAATCCTGCCGGGTCCATGGGGAGGATGCATGTGGGATTGGGTAATTCACCAAGACATCTGGGAAATTAGACTACCTGGTATGCCCAGTTAATTTTAGTCAGTGCTCCTGGGATTACACCTGACAGGACACTTACTTTTTCAAGTTAATGACAGCTGTGTGTATGTTAATGACACCACATTACAAAACATTTGGGCCCACCTGGCAGAAGTATTAAATCAATCTGATTTCTGCCTGGCCGTTGCCCCGAAAATGCAAGGTCTGTTAAGTACTTGCCTTGTTCCTGTCTGCAAATCACCCAGCAATATTTGGGGTGTGAGACAGTAAAAGAAATGCGCTGTTTTAAGCTTACTGATAATAGTAATTGCATGCAATAGCAAATTGATATGCTAAAATGTTATGCTTAAGCCATTTGCTAAAGATGTTTTTCCTTCTTGGTGGAATTACATTTAGTTATAGCCACCCTTAGAGTGGATAAAGACCCTTTTATAGTATGGGGTCTTAGTTTTAATTTTTGGCGTTTTACTTTGCTGCTTTGTTTAATGCTTACCCAATTTAGTGGCATTGTGTATGCTACCCTGCAAAGGTGCTTTGTTTAAACACCGCATATAAAATAAAACAGGGGGGGATGTAGGAATGTGTTGCTCCCTAATCATAAGCCTTGAAGAACGGCAAA
>NW_020703210.1:0-1980 GCF_002925995.2 Terrapene triunguis | reverse complement strand
CCCCCCCAGTGTAGACCAGGCCCAAGTATTAAAGTATCTTTTTTGAATGCACAAAACATAAGTTCCATTAGCCTGAATCTTCCAGCAAACATCAGAAGTGTGAACTTGCTGTGTGTTTTGTATAAAGATGATGTAGAAATATTGGAGGGAAAGGAAGAGGGTCGGGTTGTCCTACACCTACCATACTCTCCAAAGACTAGGCATGTGTACTTCCGATGCTCCACAACCCAGGAGACAACCTTCACACCGAACCAGATCAGCAGCATCCCCAGTGTGGCATCGAGGATGAAATTCATTAGGTAGCTAAGAGAGGGGGGAGAAAACACCCTGTGTAACACTTGAAAATTCAGGCTCAGTTGGGTTCTTAACTCCCAATGAATCAGAACAGATTCTGATAGATACTTTGGAAGTCCCCATTCAGAGAAGACAAGATTCATTATATGCAGTAGTCCCAATTCTCCTTCCTTGTATATTGGTGAGACTATGAAATAACTCCATTAAAGCCAACAGTACTGTTGGTATAGAATCTATACAAGGGAGAAGCCACAAATGAAAGGAGAATTGGGTCCAAAGTCTCCCCTGTCCCCCGACTCCTCATCTGTAAAGTTCTAAGATTCTGTTCATGATATGTTACAGGATCAAATTAGCCTGAGAATATCTTCTATGGTATTTAGGAAATCAGTATCCAGTTTTGATTGATGGTATATTCATGAATGGTGTGAAATTTTCTTTTCAGAACTCCAAAGAGATAAAGCCCAATGAATGACTATTTCAATATCCAATCTTTCCATCTTTTAATCTATAACCACCTTGGGAACACTTTAGCAAATCTTCCCTCCCAGTACACACTGGCTTATCACTGCACTGTTACTCAGTGTTAAGAGTAATTCTCTGGGATTTCAGTAGCCTCATACATATTTTAAAGTTACACACGTACTTAAGTTTCTTTAGAGGATTGGGGCCTAGGCTTTGTATCTCTTCTGCCAGAGTCCACGGACAAAGACCTGAGACGCTAAATTACTTTGTTCAGGGCTCAGATTACATGGACGTAAGTACTTCGATAGTCCCTAACATTAGGGTTGCCAACTGTCTAATCACACAACCCCAACCATCTTTGGCCTGCCCTTGTCCCGCCCCTGCCCCACTCACTCCATCCCCCCCCTCCCTCTGTCTCGCTCTCCCCCACACTCACTCACTTTTACCAGCCTCGGGCGGGGAGTTAGGTTGTGGGAGAGGGTGCGGGCTCTGGGCTGGGGCCGAGAGGTTCAGAGTATGGGTGGAAGCTCCAGGCTGAGCCTGGGGCAGAGGGTTGGAGTACAGGAGGAGGTGCAGGGTGCAAGCTCTGGGAGGGAGTTTGGGTGCATGAAGGGGCTCAGGGCTGGGGTCAGGAGTTGGGGTGCAGGAGGGAGTGTGGGGGTGAGGGCTCTGGGAGGGAGTTTGGATGCAGGAGGGGCTCAGGACTGGGGTACAGAGGGGATGAGGGGTGCAGGCTCTGGCCGGGCAGCACTTACGTCAGGTGGCTTCTGGTTGGCGGTGCAGCGGGGCTAGGGCAGGCTCCTTGCCTGCCCTGGCCTTGTGCGGCTCGCAGAAGCAGCCAGCCAATGGGAACTGTGGGGGCGGTGCTTGTAGGCAGGGGCAGCATGTGGAGACCCCCTGCCCCTCCCAGTGGCCACAAGGGTGTGCTGGCTGCTTCCCGGAGTGGCATGGGGCCAGGGCATGCAGGGAGCCTGCCTTAGGCCTGCTGTGCCGCCGGACTTTAAGCAGGCTAAAATCTCCCAGACTGGCTTCAGTAGCCCCAGGGAGATAGAGCCCGATTCCAGAAGACTCCTGGCAAAGTGGGAGGGTTGGCAACCCTACCTAACAGTAACATACACGTTAAGGAAGTGGGGGAACACAGAGCTCTGCTGCGCTTTTTTGTTTAACCTATGAAGAATCACAGACTTTGCAAATTAGAAGAGTAGGTTCAACTTTGGGCCAACA
>NW_020703209.1:0-1374 GCF_002925995.2 Terrapene triunguis | reverse complement strand
CGCTATTCTCGTAGCTGAAGTTGCGTATCTTAGATCGATCCCCCCCCCCAGTGTAGACCAGGCCCAAGTATTAAAGTATCTTTTTTGAATGCACCCAACATAAGTTCCATTAGCCTGAATCTTCCAGCAAACATCAGAAGTGTGAACTTGCTGTCTGTTTTGTATAAAGATGTAGAAATATTGGAGGGAAAGGAAGAGGGTCGGGTTGTCCTACACCTACCATACTCTCCAAAGACTAGGCATGTGTACTTCCGATGCTCCACAACCCAGGAGACAACCTTCACACCAAACCAGATCAGCAGCATCCCCAGTGTGGCATCGAGGATGAAATTCATTAGGTAGCTAAGAGAGGGGGGAGAAAACACCCTGTGTAACACTTGAAAATTCAGGCTCAGTTGGGTTCTTAACTCCCAATGAATCAGAACAGATTCTGATAGATACTTTGGAAGTCCCCATTCAGAGAAGACAAGCTTCATTATATGCAGTAGTCCCAATTCTCCTTCCTTGTATATTGGTGAGACTATGAAATAACTCCATTAAAGCCAACAGTACTGTTGGTATAGAATCTATACAAGGGAGAAGCCACAAATGAAAGGAGAATTGGGTCCAAAGTCTCCCCTGTCCCCCGACTCCTCATCTGTAAAGTTCTAAGATTCTGTTCGTGATATGTTACAGGATCAAATTAGCCTGAGAATATCTTCTATGGTATTTAGGAAATCAGTATCCAGTTTTGATTGATGGTATATTCATGAATGGTGTGAAATTTTCTTTTCAGAACTCCAAAGAGATAAAGTCCAATGAATGACTATTTCAATATCCAATCTTTCCATCTTTTAATCTATAACCACCTTGAGAACACTTTAGCAAATCTTCCCTCCCCGTACACACTGGCTTATCACTGCACTGTTACTCAGTGTTAAGAGTAATTCTCTGGGATTTCAGTAGCCTCATCCATATTTTAAAGTTACACACGTACTTAAGTTTCTTTAGAGGATTGGGGCCTAGGCTTTGTATCTCTTCTGCCAGAGTCCACGGACAAAGCCCTGAGATGCTAAATTACTTTGTTCAGGGCTCAGATTACATGGACGTAAGTACTTCGATAGTCCCTAACATTAGGGTTGCCAACGGTCTAATCACACAACCCCAACCATCCTTGCCCTGCCCCTGCCCCACTGCTTCTCCGAGGCCCTGCCTCACTCACTCCATCTCCCCCTCCCTCTGTCTCGCTCTCCCCCACACTCACTTGCTTTCACCAGCCTCGGGCAGGGGGTTAGGTTGCGGGAGAGGGTGCGGGCTCTGGGCTGGGGCTGAGAGGTTCAGAGTATGAGTGGAAGCTCCAGGCTGAGCCTGGGGCAGAGGGTTGGGGTACAGGAG
>NW_020703208.1:0-5207 GCF_002925995.2 Terrapene triunguis | reverse complement strand
TTGGAGTCTCTGTACACAGAGAGCTGTTACCCTTCCCTTTATAGTTATGACACGCCCCCCAAATCACAGATAGTGTTGGACGTTCGGTTCCACACTGGCTGTGATTTCTTCCTGGAGTTCTAGGAGAAAACAGAGTTAATAAGACACATGTATCTTTAGACATACTACTGATTATATAAAAACTAACAATATGTTTCATTCCAAGAACAATTGTTAACCAGTTAACTCTGGGAAACTTTCCCGGGAGAGTGCATCAGCCACTTTGTTAGAAGCTCCCGAAATGTGTTGTATTTCAAAATCAAAATCTTGGAGAGCTAAACTCCACCGAAGAAGTTTTTTGTTATTTCCCTTGGCGGTATGAAGCCACTGTAGCGCAGCATGGTCTGTTTGTAGTTGGAAACGCCGTCCCCAAACATATGGGCGTAGCTTTTCCAGCGCGTACACAATGGCGTAGCATTCCTTTTCGCTGATTGACCAGTGACTTTCCCTCTCAGACAGTTTTTTGCTGAGAAACACGACAGGATGGAATTCTTGATCCGGTCTTTCCTGCATTAAAACTGCTCCCACGCCTCGCTCGGAAGCATCTGTGGTTACTAGGAACGGTTTGTCAAAGTCTGGGGCCCTTAGCACAGGGTCAGACATGAGTGTTGCCTTAAGCTGGTTAAAGGCCTTTTGACACTTATCAGTCCACTGAACTGCATTTGGCTGTTTCTTTCTGGTTAGGTCTATCAGCGGGGCGGCGATTTGGCTGTAGTGTGGTACAAATCGCCTATAATATCCGGCCAAGCCTAAGAAGGATTGGACCTGTTTCTTGGACTTTGGAACCGGCCACTTTTGGATAGCATCCACTTTGGCCTGTAGGGGATTTATAGTTCCTTGACCCACCTGGTGCCCCAAGTAAGTCACCCTGTTTTGGCCTATTTGACACTTTTTAGCCTTAACAGTTAGTCCTGCCTGTCGGATGCGCTCGAAGACTTTTTCCAGGTGCTCCAGGTGTTCTGTCCATGAATCAGAAAAAATGGCCACATCATCGAGGTAGACAACTGCAGATTCTCCCAATCCCGCTAGGAGACCATCTACAAGTCTTTGGAAGGTGGCGGGTGCGTTTCGCAACCCGAAAGGGAGTACATTGAATTCGTACACCCCTGCCTGGGTGACGAAGGCTGACCTTTCCTTAGCGGGTTCATCTAGTGGTACTTGCCAGTACCCTTTGGTTAAGTCTAAAGTAGAGATGAATTGGGCATGTCCCAATTTCTCCAATAGCTCATCTGTGCGTGGCATTGGATAGTTGTCAGGACGAGTTACAGCATTTAGCTTACGGTAGTCCACGCAAAAGCGTATTTCCCCATCTGGTTTGGGAACTAGAACCACTGGAGATGCCCATGCACTGTTAGAGGGGCGGATTATACCCATCTGTAGCATGTCCTGGATCTCCCTTTGTATAGCAGCTTGGGCATGAGGTGACTCCCGGTAGGGTGGGGTTCTAATTGGGTGAGCATTACCTGTGTCAATGGAGTGGTATGCCCGTTCGGTCCGTCCTGGAGTGGCTGAGAAAATCGGTGCAAAGCTTGTGCACAGCTCCTTGATCTGCTGTCGCTGCAGACGCCCCAGGGTCGTGGAGAGGTTCACCTCTTCCACGCCACCATTCCTTGTTCCTTCGTAGTAGACACCTGCAGGCCACTCCGCGTCATCTGTTTCCTGGGCTGTAAACTGGCAAACGTTTAATTCTCTGGAATAAAAGGGCTTAAGAGAATTAACATGGTATACCTTAGGCTTTATGTTGGAGGTGGGGGAGGCTATGAGATAGTTAACAGCTCCTAGGCGCTCCTGGACCGTGAATGGTCCTTCCCACGACGCTTCCATTTTATGGGCCTGGAGCGCCTTTAAGACCATGACTTGGTCTCCTACTTTGAAGGACTGTTCTCTGGAATGTTTATCATACCAGGTCTTTTGCTCTTCCTGAGCATCCTTTAGGTTTTCTTTAGCAAGGGCTAAAGAGTGTCGGAGGGTGTTTTGTAGGTTGCTTACAAAGTCTAGAATGTTAGTTCCTGGAGAAGGCGTAAACCCCTCCCATTGCTGCTTCACCAACTGTAATGGCCCTTTAACCTCGCGGCCATACACAAGTTCAAATGGTGAAAACCCTAAACTGGGATGTGGAACAGCCCTGTAGGCAAAAAGCAACTGCTGCAACACTAGGTCCCAATCATTGGAGTGTTCATTTACGAATTTACGTATCATGGCCCCCAAAGTTCCATTAAACCTCTCCACCAGACCATTGGTTTGATGGTGATGAGGGGTGGCAACCAAGTGATTCACCCCATGAGCTTCCCACAGGTTTTTCATGTTCCCTGCCAGGAAATTAGTTCCCGAATCTGTAAGGATGTCGGAGGGCCAACCTACCCTGGCAAAAATGTCTGCTAATGCCTGGCACACACTTTTAGCCTTGGTGTTGCTTAAGGGTACAGCTTCCGGCCATCGGGTAGCAAAATCCATGAAAGTCAGTACGTACTGCTTTCCTCTGGGTGTCTTCTTTGGGAAAGGACCCAGAATATCCACAGCTACTCGCTGAAATGGGACCTCAATTATGGGTAGTGGCTGGAGAGGGGCTTTAACCTGGTCTTGGGGCTTTCCCACTCGTTGGCACACCTCACAAGACCGGACATAATTAGCAACGTCCTTGCCCATTCCCTCCCAGTGGAAGGACTTCCCCAACCGGTCTTTGGTTCTGTTCACCCCAGAATGGCCACTGGGATGATCATGGGCTAAGCTCAAGAGCTTTACCCGATACTTAGTGGGAACTACCAACTGTTTTTGAGGATGCCAGTCTTCCTGGTGCCCACCAGAAAGAGTTTCCTTGTATAAAAGTCCTTGTTCTACAACAAACCGGGATCGGTTAGAAGAGCTGAGAGGCGGTGGGGTGCTCCGTGCCGCCGCCCAAGCTTTCTGAAGGCTGTCATCTGCTTCCTGCTCGGCCTGGAACTGTTCCCTTGATGCTGGAGACATCAGTTCCTCCTTGGACTGTGGACTGGGGCTTGGTCCCTCTGGAAGCGATGCAGGTGCTGGGGCTGTTTCCACTGGCCGTGAACCGCTGTCCGCTGGTGCACTATGTGGTATCTCAGGCTCTGGCTGAGCCTCTTGGGTAGGGTTATCTGCTGCTTCCGCCAGTTCAGGCTCGCTGGTGCCCTCTGGCATTGGAGTTGTAGACGGGTTTGCAAGCGCTGGACTCCGTGCTGGCAATGGTTCTGGTGCTGATTGCGTTGCCAGTTCCGGTTCTGGGACTGGCTTTGGCTGGGTCTCTGGGATTGGATCCACTACGGCTGTTGCAGTCGTTGGCAGGGGATCCGGTTCTACCACCTGTGTTTGGGTCTCCGGTAACACAGACGGGGCTCTGGTGGACGGCTCAGGAACAGGGATGGGGGTGAAAGCTTGCTTAGCCTGGCTGCGGGTGACTATTCCCACCCTCTTGGCTAGCTTCACATGGTTGGCCAAGTCTTCCCCCAGCAGCATGGGGATGGGATAATTGTCATAGACTGCAAAAGTCCACATTCCTGCCCAGCCCTTGTACTGGACATGCAACTGGGCTGTAGGCAAGGTTACAGACTGTGACACGAAGGGTTGAATTGTCACTGTAGCCTCCGGGTTGATGAGTTTGGGGTCCACTAGGGATTGGTGGATAGTTGACACTTGTGCCCCAGTATCCCTCCAAGCGATAACCTTCTTTCCGCCCACTCTCAAGGTTTCCCTTCGCTCCGAGGGTATGAGAGAGGCATCTGGGTCTGGGGATCTTTGGTGTGACTGGGGTGTAATGAACTGTAATCGGTTGGGGTTCTTGGGGCAGTGAGCCTTTATATGTCCCAGTTCATTACATTTAAAACATCGCCCTGCTAAGGTATCTCCGGGGCGATGTTGGTTGGTGGAGACTGGTGGGGTGGGGTGAGAAGGCGTCTGGGGTTTCCCTTGGGAGGTGGGTGGGGCCTTGGGTTGTCCCCGGTGATAAGGTTTTGTTTCGGCTTGCCCCTTCTGATATTCGCTCCAACTGCTACTAGCTTTTTTCTTTTCTGTCACCTCCACCCATTTGGCTCCAATCTCCCCCGCCTCGGTTACAGTTTTGGGCTCCCTATCTAGGATGTACCTTTCTATTTCCTCAGGAACACCCTCTAAAAACTGCTCCATTTTTACTAGGGAAAGCAGATCTTCCAGAGATTTAACATTTGCTCCTGATACCCAGGCATCACAATTTTTGTCAATGTGGTAGGCATGCCGGGTAAATGACACATCTGGTTTCCACCTTAGGGCTCTGAACCGCCGACGGGCATGCTCAGGTGTTAGCCCCATTCTGATTCTGGCCTTGTTTTTAAAAAGTTCATAACTGTTCATGTGTTCCTTAGGCATTTCAGCCGCCACTTCTGCTAAGGGTCCACTGAGCTGCGGCCTCAGCTCTACCATGTACTGGGGTAGAGGGATGCTGTATCCAAGGCAGGCCCTTTCAAAATTTTCTAAGAAGGCCTCAGTATCATCGCCTGCCTTGTAGGTGGGGAATTTCCTGGGATGGAAAGTGGTACCTGGAGAGGAGTTGTTAGGATGGTCTGCTGCATTCTGCCTAGTCCTTGCTGCTTCCAGTTCCATCTCTTTTTCTTTCAGCTCCATCTCTCTCTTGTGGGCCTCCTGTTTGGCTTTTTCTTCTCTTTCATGCTGCTCTGCCTCGAGTTTTTTAATTTCAAGCAGTCTCTGATGTTTTCTCTCATTTTCTTCTGCTTCTAGTCTGGCCAGTTCTATTTTGTTAGTTACTTCTTTGGCAGTCATTTTCCTGTTTTCTTGTGCTGGGTCACACCCTCTGCAGTTGACTGAAACTGCGATGTACTTAGCTCTGGCTGCTGCTGAGTTAACAGAGACTTTCTAACAAGCTACTCCCGAGGATGTAAAAAGAAAAAAAAAAACAATTCAGCCTGTAAATTACCTTTACCAGTCAGTCAAAGTTTGCTCCCTTTGAACCCTTCTCTTAACAAAGCCCCTTGTTAAAAAAAACTTAACACCTCTGCCTTCAGGCAAGGAGAGATAAGATATGCATCTACCTTCAGCTCTGCTCTCCAAGCAGCTAGAAGGAAAAAAAAATCTCTTACTGGCTTTGGGTTTAAAATGTATCCCACCGCTATGCCACCATGTCAAGGCTGGATCCCCACTTTGAACTTTAGGGTTCAAATGTAGGG
>NW_020703207.1:0-2498 GCF_002925995.2 Terrapene triunguis | reverse complement strand
TAATATGATACTTAAACAAAACTCACTTCAACATGCTGGAGCTACATATAGGAAAGCAGTGCTATTCAGGACAACTCTTGAACATATGCTTATCGCTCACTAAAGTCAAAGGGCCAGCAGCACATGCTTAAGAGCTGCCTTAGATCTGGCCAGACCGTTTATTCAAGGGTTTTCCTATCCTTTAAATTCTATTTATAGATCCATAATCTTGGAAGAACCATGTACTGAAAGGACTTACATTTTGCATACAGACAGATAAATAATATAAAGTGTTTTGATGGAAATATGGCCAAAGGTGGTTGTCTTGTGGTATCTTACTATGCAATGACACTTGTCCAGCACAGAGAGGGGTGATGGACAAAATCTCCGCAAGCTTTATTGATTCTTAGAGACAATAGACTTATAGAAAACATTCCAGTCAAGCGCTCAGCTGAGAGCTGTTTTGGGGAATTAGCTTGTCTGTCTGTCATTAATATGCCCAATGATTAAAAAAGTTACTAGCTGTGCAGAATTATAAAGGTACAGTGTTTTTAAGGATGAATGGATCTTGGAAAATCAGTACTGAATAATAGGCAGATCCACAAATCAAGTTGTGTTCAACAATCACAATAGAACTTCCTCTTCCAAACAGTAAAACAAACACTCTGAGACTGCCTGTGACATGCAAGGGGGGTAGCAGGAATGGGCAAAAGGAGCTCCTCCTCCTCTCGTATTCCTATGATGGGGCAGTCCTGATGAGCCCAAAGAACATAGATGGGGGGGAAAGGGAACACCCTTGTGCAAAGGCTGAGTAAAAACTGATTAGGATTTGGCCCTATAATACCAATGCCATAAATGGCAAAATGACATCCAGTATGGCCATATTCAGACTGAAGCCCAGTGCAGGTGTTTGGGGAATATCTGTTAAGGTTTTTCTTCTTCTTTTAGTTACTAAATCCAAGGAACTGAACTTCCTTTTGATTTTTACAATGAATATTCAAAGACCTCTTCAGAGAACAGATCTCGCTGTAGGATGGAAAATTGCATGGTTTCCCTGTAGAAGCTTAGGGATTAATTTTCATTGCTGTGTGTAAGGAACTGTGCAGCCTTGCTTCCTTGGTGGTGTGTGCAAAAGCCACATTCTCCTCTAAATTACTTTGGATTTACACTGGTGTGTCTGAGAGCAGAATCAGAATGTCAGGCACGTGCCTTGCTGCCCATCACTAAGGAGTTCTGGATCACAATCTACTTCCACAAGTCATATTGCAGGTTTGCACATTTTCAAGTCTAGGTTGATATATTATCCCTTTTTGACCAGAGTATTCATTTTGAGGGTCTAGGGGTTGTTTTGGTTCCAAGAAGAAATGGATAATGGAGTCAGGTATTTGTGTGATGCAATCCTGCTTATTTTCAAAGAATGTACAAAGTCCTGGTTCCCTGACTCCAGTGGGAATAAATTGTTGGAGTATATAAGGGTTAAGTAAAGACCTGGGTAACCGCTAGCATGGTATTAGGGAGGAAGGCATGGGCAGGCACTGACTCTTCACTTAATAGATAAAGTGCTATCCCTCTCCCTTCCCTTCTGCTTATTAAGGATTGATAAGCGTTGCAGCTGCATAAGGAATGTGGGTGTCTAAAGAATACCCTTTGTGTAAAGAAGTGTTTATCTCCCCCTCCCTTCCTTCCCCAGCTACATAAACGAGCTCGGGGTCATGACCCCTTCCTCCCTCCCTCCCCTGTGACCTGCTGATTAGGGAAACGTGGCTACAATTACTGCAAAGAAATGTACCTTCAAGGTAAAAATGTCTGTAGTTATGCGTAATGCTGTAAACGGTGGCGGGTATAATTATATTGAGTATGTAGCTATTAATATTCATTATAAGGGCTTCGTATTGTCAAATAAGAGCTTTGCGGGTGTTGTAGTAAACAGGGCCGGCTCCAGCATTTCTGCCGCCCGAAGCAAAAAAAAAAAAAAAAGCCGCGATTGGCGGCGGCAGTTCAGCGGCAGGTCCTTCGCTCCTAGAGGGAGTGAGGGACCTGCCGTCCCCGAATTGCCGCAGGTGCCGTCCCTCTCCCTTGGCCGCCCCAAGCACCTGCTTGTTAAGCTGGTGCCTGGAGCCGGCCCTGGTAGTAAATGTGGGTATTTACATATTAACCTAGATAAAAGAGTGTGATGTGATTAACGCAGTGCTTACTCAACAATTGGGTCGAGGGGAACAAATACCGCAATAAAGAAACCCGTTTACTCAATCCGCCTCTGGGTCCGCCTGCTCCATCTCTACCGTAAATCAATCGCCAGGAGATCATTTCTTTGCTCGCAGGTCCAAGCTCCTCTCAGTCAGCACTTTACCTAAAAGCTCTCTTAGCTCCTTGCCCCCAGAGTCACGCTACTGGGGCTTCTTTTGCTGTGTCTGAGGCTGCTTTGCTTCTTCTTTGTCCTGTGTGTTCTGCTGCCTCTCTCTCTCTCTCTCTCACACACACACACACACACACACCCCTCCAGTAGTCAATCCCCCAGC
>NW_020703206.1:0-2570 GCF_002925995.2 Terrapene triunguis | reverse complement strand
TAATATGATACTTAAACAAAACTCACTTCAACATGCTGGAGCTACATTTAGGAAAGCAGTGCTATTCAGGACAACTCTTGAACATATGCTTATCGCTCACTAAAGTCAAAGGGCCAGCAGCACATGCTTAAGTGCTGCCTTAGATCTGGCCAGACCGTTTATTCAAGGGTTTTCCTATCCTTTAAATTCTATTTATGGATCCATAATCTTGGAAGAACCATGTACTGAAAGGACTTACATTTTGCATACAGACAGATAAATAATATAAAGAGTTTTGATGGAAATATGGCCAAAGGTGGTTGTCTTTTGGTATCTTACTATGCAATGACACTTGTCCAGCACAGAGAGGGGTGATGGACAAAATCGCCGCAAGCTTTATTGATTCTTAGAGACAATAGACTTATAGAAAACATTCCAGTCAAGCGCTCAGCTGAGAGCTGTTTCGGGGAATTAGCTTGTCTGTCTGTCATTAATATGCCCAATGATTAAAAAAGTTACTGAGCTGTGCAGAATTATAAAGGTACAGTGTTTTTAAGGATGAATGGATCTTGGAAAATCAGTACTGAATAAGAGGCAGATCCACAAATCAAGTTGTGTTCAACAATCACAATAGAACTTCCTGTTCCAAACAGTAAAACAAACACTCAGACTGTCTGTGACATGCAAGGGGGGTAGCAGGAATGGGCAAAAGGAGCTCCTCCTCCTCTCGTATTCCTATGATGGGGCAGTCCTGATGAGCCCAAAGAACATAGATGGGGGGGAAAGGGAACACCCTTGTGCAAAGGCTGAGTAAAAACTGATTAGGATTTGGCCCTATAATACCAATGCCATAAATGGCAAAATGACATCCAGTATGGCCATATTCAGACTGAAGCCCAGTGCAGGTGTTTGGGGAATATCTGTTAAGGTTTTTCTTCTTCTTTTAGTTACTAAATCCAAGGAACTGAACTTCCTTTTGATTTTTACAATGAATATTCAAAGACATCTTCAGAGAACAGATCTTGCTGTAGGATGGAAAATTGCATGGTTTCCCTGTAGAAGCTTAGGGATTAATTTTCATTGCTGTGTGTAAGGAACTGTGCAGCCTTGCTTCCTTGGTGGTGTGTGCAAAAGCCACATTCTCCTCTAAATTACTTTGGATTTACACTGGTGTGTCTGAGAGCAGAATCAGAATGTCAGGCACGTGCCTTGCTGCCCATCACTAAGGAGTTCTGGATCACAATCTACTTCCACAAGTCATATTGCAGGTTTGCACATTTTCAAATCTAGGTTGATATATTATCCCTTTTTGACCAGAGTATTCATTTTCAGGGTCTAGGGGTTGTTTTGGTTCCAAGAAGAAATGGATAATGGAGTCAGGTATTTGTGTGATGCAATCCTGCTTATTTTCAAAGAATGTACAAAGTCCTGGTTCCCTGACTCCAGTGGGAATAAATTGTTGGAGTATATAAGGGTTAAGTAAAGACCTGGGTAACCGCTAGCATGGTATTACGGAGGAAGGCATGAGCAGGCACTGACTCTTCACTTAATAGATAAAGTGCTATCCCTCTCCCTTCCCTTCTGCTTATTAAGGATTGATAAGCGTTGCAGCTGCATAAGGAATGTGGGTGTCTAAAGAATACCCTTTGTGTAAAGAAGTGTTTATCTCCCCCTCCCTTCCTTCCCCAGCTACATAAACGAGCTCGGGGTCATGACCCCTTCCTCCCTCCCTCCCCTTGACCTGCTGATTAGGGAAACATGTGGCTACAATTACTGCAAAGAAATGTACCTTCAAGGTAAAAATGTCTGTAGTTATGCGTAATGCTGTAAACGGTGGCGGGTATAATTATATTGAGTATGTAGCTATTAATATTCATTATATGGGCTTCGTATTGTCAAATAAGAGCTTTGGGGGTGTTGTAGTAAACAGGGCCGGCTCCAGCATTTCTGCCGCCCCAAGCAAAAAAAAAAAAAAAAGCCGCGATCGGCGGCGGCAGTTCAGCGGCAGGTCCTTCGCTCCTAGAGGGAGTGAGGGACCTGCCGTCCCCGAATTGCCGCAGGTGCCACCCCTCTCCCTTGGCCGCCCCAAGCACCTGCTTGTTAAGCTGGTGCCTGGAGCCGGCCCTGGTAGTAAATGTGGGTATTTACATATTAACCTAGATAAAAGAGTGTGATGTGATTAACTCAGTGCTTACTCGACAATTGGGTCGAGGGGAACAAGTACCGCAATAAAGCAGCCCGTTTACTCAATCCGCCTCTGGGTCCGCCTGCTCCATCTCTACCATAAATCAATCGCCAGGAGATCATTTCTTTGCTCGCAGGTCCAAGCTCCTCTCAGTCAGCACTTTACCTAAAAGCTCTCTTAGCTCCTTGCCCCCAGAGTCACGCTACTGGGGCTTCTTTTGCTGTGTCTGAGGCTGCTTTGCTTCTTCTCTGTCCTGTGTGTTCTGCTGCCTCTCTCTCTCTCTCTCTCTCTCTCTCTCACACACACACACACACACACACACACACACACACACACACACACACACACACACACACACACACACACACACACACACACACACACACACACACACACACACACACAC
>NW_020703205.1:0-4011 GCF_002925995.2 Terrapene triunguis | reverse complement strand
AGAGACAGAGAAGAGAAAGCCAAAGAGGCGGCCCACAAGAGAGAGATGGAGCTGAAAGAAAAAGAGATGGAACTGGAAGCAGCAAGGACTAGGCAGGGTGCATCAGACCATCCTAACAACTCCTCTCCAGGTACCACTTCCCATCCCAGGAAATTCCCTACCTACAAGGCAGGCGATGATACTGAGGCCTTCTTAGAAAATTTTGAAAGGGCCTGCCTTGGATACAACATCCCTCCACCCCAGTACATGGTAGAGCTGAGGCCGCAGCTCAGTGGACCCTTAGCAGAGGTGGCGGCTGAAATGCCTAAGGAACACATGAACAGTTATGAACTTTTTAAAAACAAGGCCAGACTCAGAATGGGGCTAACACCCGAGCATGCCCGTCGGCGGTTCAGAGCCCTAAGGTGGAAACCAGATGTGTCATTTACCCGGCATGCCTACCACATTGACAAAAATTGTGATGCCTGGGTATCAGGAGCAAATGTTATATCTCTGGAAGATCTGCTTTCCCTAGTAAAAATGGAGCAGTTTTTAGAGGGTGTTCCTGAGGAAATAGAAAGGTACATCCTAGATAGGAAGCCCAAAACTGTAACCGAGGCGGGGGAGATTGGAGCCAAATGGGTGGAGGTGACAGAAAAGAAAAAAGCTAGTAGCAGTTGGAGCGAATATCAGAAGGGGCAAGCCGAAACAAAACCTTATCACCGGGGACAACCCAAGGCCCCACCCACCTCCCAAGGGAAACCCCAGACGCCTTCTCACCCCACCCCACCAGTCTCCACCAACCAACATCGCCCCGGTGATACCTTAGCAGGGCGATGTTTTAAATGTAATGAACTGGGGCATATAAAGGCTCACTGCCCCAAGAACCCCAACCGATTACAGTTCATTACACCCCAGTCACACCAAAGATCCCCAGACCCAGATGCCTCTCTCATACCCTCGGAGCGAAGGGAAACCTTGAGAGTGGGCGGAAAGAAGGTTATCGCTTGGAGGGACACTGGGGCACAAGTGTCAACTATCCACCAATCCCTAGTGGACCCCAAACTCATCAACCCGGAGGCTACAGTGACAATTCAACCCTTCGTGTCACAGTCTGTAACCTTGCCTACAGCCCAGTTGCATGTCCAGTACAAGGGCTGGGCAGGAATGTGGACTTTTGCAGTCTATGACAATTATCCCATCCCCATGCTGCTGGGGGAAGACTTGGCCAACCATGTGAAGCTAGCCAAGAGGGTGGGAATAGTCACCCGCAGCCAGGCTAAGCAAGCTTTCACCCCCATCCCTGTTCCTGAGCCGTCCACCAGGGCCCCGTCTGTGTTACCGGAGACCCAAACACAGGTGGTGGAACCGGATCCCCTGCCAACGACTGCAACAGCCGTAGTGGATCCAATCCCAGAGACCCAGCCAAAGCCAGTCCCAGAACCGGAACTGGCAACGCAACCAGCACCAGAACCATTGCCAGCACGGAGTCCAGCGCTTGCAAACCCGTCTACAACTCCAATGCCAAAGGGCACCAGCGAGCCTGAACTGGCGGAAGCAGCAGATAACCCTACCCAAGAGGCTCAGCCAGAGCCTGAGATACCACATAGTGCACCAGCGGACAGCGGTTCACAGTCAATGGAAACAGTCCCAGCACCTGCATCGCTTCCAGAGGGACCAAGCCCCAGTCCACAGTCCAAGGAGGAACTGATGTCTCCAGCATCAAGGGAACAGTTCCAGGCCGAGCAGGAAGCAGATGACAGCCTTCAGAAAGCTTGGGCGGCGGCACGGAGCACCCCACCGCCTCTCAGCTCTTCTAACCGATCCCGGTTTGTTGTAGAACAAGGACTTTTATACAAGGAAACTCTTTCTGGTGGGCACCAGGAAGACTGGCATCCTCAAAGACAGTTGGTGGTTCCCACTAAGTATCGGGTAAAGCTCTTGAGCTTAGCCCATGATCATCCCAGTGGCCATTCTGGGGTGAACAGAACCAAAGACCGGTTGGGGAAGTCCTTCCACTGGGAGGGAATGGGCAAGGACGTTGCTAATTATGTCCGGTCTTGTGAGGTGTGCCAACGAGTGGGAAAGCCCCAAGACCAGGTTAAAGCCCCTCTCCAGCCACTACCCATAATTGAGGTCCCATTTCAGCGAGTAGCTGTGGATATTCTGGGTCCTTTCCCAAAGAAGACACCCAGAGGAAAGCAGTACGTACTGACTTTCATGGATTTTGCTACCCGATGGCCGGAAGCTGTACCCTTAAGCAACACCAAGACTAAAAGTGTGTGCCAGGCATTAGCAGACATTTTTGCCAGGGTAGGTTGGCCCTCCGACATCCTTACAGATTCGGGAACTAATTTCCTGGCAGGGAACATGAAAAACCTGTGGGAAGCTCATGGGGTGAATCACTTGGTTGCCACCCCTCATCACCATCAAACCAATGGTCTGGTGGAGAGGTTTAATGGAACTTTGGGGGCCATGATACGTAAATTCATAAATGAACACTCCAATGATTGGGACCTAGTGTTGCAGCAGTTGCTTTTTGCCTACAGGGCTGTACCACATCCCAGTTTAGGGTTTTCACCATTTGAACTTGTGTATGGCCGCGAGGTTAAGGGGCCATTACAGTTGGTGAAGCAGCAATGGGAGGGGTTTACGCCTTCTCCAGGAACTAACATTCTAGACTTTGTAAGCAACCTACAAAACACCCTCCGACACTCTTTAGCCCTTGCTAAAGAAAACCTAAAGGATGCTCAGGAAGAGCAAAAGGCCTGGTATGATAAACATTCCAGAGAACGGTCCTTCAAAGTAGGAGACCAAGTCATGGTCTTAAAGGCGCTCCAGGCCCATAAAATGGAAGCGTCGTGGGAAGGACCATTCACGGTCCAGGAGCGCCTAGGAGCTGTTAACTATCTCATAGCCTCCCCCACCTCCAACATAAAGCCTAAGGTATACCATGTTAATTCTCTTAAGCCCTTTTATTCCAGAGAATTAAACGTTTGCCAGTTTACAGCCCAGGAAACAGATGACGCGGAGTGGCCTGCAGGTGTCTACTACGAAGGAAAAAGGAATGGTGGCGTGGAAGAGGTGAACCTCTCCACGACCCTGGGACGTCTGCAGCGACAGCAGATCAAGGAGCTGTGCACAAGCTTTGCACCGATTTTCTCAGCCACTCCAGGACGGACCGAACGGGCATACCACTCCATTGACACAGGTAATGCTCACCCAATTAGAACCCCACCCTACCGGGAGTCACCTCATGCCCAAGCGGCTATACAAAGGGAGATCCAGGACATGCTACAGATGGGTATAATCCGCCCCTCTACCAGTGCATGGGCATCTCCAGTGGTTCTAGTTCCCAAACCAGATGGGGAAATACGCTTTTGCGTGGACTACCGTAAGCTAAATGCTGTAACTCGTCCTGACAACTATCCAATGCCACGCACAGATGAGCTATTGGAAAAATTGGGACATGCCCAATTCATCTCTACTTTAGACTTAACCAAAGGGTACTGGCAAGTACCACTAGATGAACCCGCTAAGGAAAGGTCCGCCTTCGTCACCCAGGCAGGGGTGTATGAATTCAATGTACTCCCTTTCGGGTTGCGAAATGCACCCGCCACCTTCCAAAGACTTGTAGATGGTCTCTTAGCGGGATTGGGAGAATCTGCAGTTGCCTACCTCGATGATGTGGCCATTTTTTCTGATTCATGGACAGAACACCTGGAGCACCTGGAAAAAGTCTTCGAGCGCATCCGACAGGCAGGACTAACTGTTAAGGCTAAAAAGTGTCAAATAGGCCAAAACAGAGTGACGTACCTGGGGCACCAGGTGGGTCAAGGAACTATAAATCCCCTACAGGCCAAAGTGGATGCTATCCAAAAGTGGCCGGTTCCAAAGTCAAAGAAACAGGTCCAATCCTTCTTAGGCTTGGCCGGATATTATAGGCGATTTGTACCACACTACAGCCAAATCGCCGCCCCGCTGACAGACCTAACCAGAAAGAAACAGCCAAATGCAGTTCAGTGGACTGAT
>NW_020703204.1:0-4157 GCF_002925995.2 Terrapene triunguis | reverse complement strand
GGAGACCCCCCTCCTCCCTCCTATGCAAAGTCCAGCTCCAAGATGGAGTTCTGGAGTCACCTGGGCAAGTCACATGTCCCTGCATGACTCAGTCTTTACAGGCTGAAGCCATTGCCCACATGGAATCTTGCATGTCTCCAGGAAGACTTCTTATGTGGATTGGAGCATTCCAAGATGCATTGTTCCCTGATCAGGTACTTAACCTGGCGAATTCCTTCCTAAAGAAGCTGACCAAATGCCTCCCAAAGCTTACTTAGAAACCAAGCAAGCATACAGCCCATATTCTTAACCTCAAGTAGAAAATGATATATATGTGTACAAATAGGATGAATAGATATAGTAGACCATAACCTTTACGGAGATATGTTACCTGGCACAGGCAGCACAAAACATATTCCAGTTATGTCATACATACATTTATACGCACCCCCTCCCCATAAAGCCTTATGGGGACACTGTCACACCCTCCCCCTGAACTTACTGCCAGAGACTTGGACACTGTCCATGGCGGAGGCAGTACCTGCAAAATTTCTGTTTGTTTTTGGTCACACTCCCTTTCAGTACCTTGAAACCATATGATGTCACTCCTAGGGGTTCTAGCCCGTTTTGGGGTTCCTGGTCCCCAGATGCTTGCAAACAGGTAGGGATGTAGTATTGCTAACAGAATGCAGGCAGCAATGTCCGTTAAAGTGGGGGTATCTTGGCATTTAGCCACCAATGCCATGAGGCGGTGTGCCTCAGTTTCCCCTTCTACACAGCAGCATGGGCCCGTTATGCTTTTTACAGGTATGGACTGTAAAGTAACCTGCTGGTGGGGCTGTCTTGTTACCATCCCCAGCATGTATAACAGCTTCTTCCACAAATTAGGTATGTTCCACGTCTTTAAAGGGTTTACCACTAGTGTGAATTCTTTTATTTTATCCCATAGGTGAATTAGCAAAAGACACAAGGTTAACAGCAAATCTACGGTGGACAGGCTTCGTTCACTCAATTTGACTTGTTTAGCCCCTATTGCATTTTCCCAGTTCTTTGTGCCCTCTGGTAGACACTCTGATGCAGATTCTTCTGCCTCTTTGGGGAAGACTTCTAGTTCGGGCATGTGCTTGGGTCTTTGGCCAGAACAGGGTGTACTACGACCATGCTTGCCCTCGGCCCCTCCCTCTGGAGTTTCTCTGGGCTGGGCCCCACTCCCTTGTGAAGTTCCTCCCATGCAGAGATTTCCCCCCCCCTGTCTTGGAGAGAGAGTTTTATCTCTTGCAAGTGTAGCAAGAACAACATCTTTCCCTGGGGTGCTCTGGACCCCTTTGGGCACCCCACTTTCTGTTTCCAATGGGTCAGCTGGATGGACCCCCTCATCCCGGAGACCTGACACCCAGGTTTCCCTTAAAACCTGATCCACAGGAGAGGGGACTGGCCTTTTGAATGCAGACTTTTCACCCTCCTCCTGGAAAAGCCCCTCCCTACAAAAGGTGAGTGGACTCTCTGGCCCCCCCTGACCTTCCATTTGGGCTTCCCTCTTTGGGCTCCCCTCTGGGTCCGACACTCTTGTGTCCCCCAAAAGGGAAGGTGATCCTACCCCAGCTGTGGACTCGCAGCTACCCGCCACGACAGACCTCTTACTGGCCAGCAAAATCCCCCCCCTTTCACTCGGGTTGGGCTGGCACCCAGCTACAGAGTCCTTGGGGCCTGTTCCCACCACAGCGGTCCCCAGGACCCCAACTTCCACCTTTGGGACCCACGCCTCTGTGCACCCCAGGGCAGGCCTGGCCCCCTGCTGACCTGCAACTTTCTGGCAGTCAGCAGCTGTGGTGGCCTCCTTGCTACAAGGTGGTACATCCCCCTCCCCCGGGGAGAGGATTACGGGACAGGAGCTAGCTTTATCCAGCTCCTCCCTCTTGAACTTCCCTGGAGCCCCGGGGCCATAGGAACCGGCCACAACCAGCCCTGCCCCCAAAGCTGCATCCTTTACTGCTGCAGAGGAATCTAAGAGACACTCTCCTATTCCCCCAGCAGTTGCTGTGACTTCAGCCCCCCCTCTGGGGCTTTTAGCACAAGATTCCTTCTCACTGCTAACCAACCCTGGGACAGATTCTGCCACACTAAAGAAATCATTCCCCAGTAGAAACGGTGCAAAGTTGTGTGCCACCGTTGCCACAGTCAGCTCAGCCTGCAAATCCTGAGTTTGCATGTGTACTTTAGCTAAAGGTGCAAGGACTTTGTAACCCCCTACCAGCTCTAATTCTGCCATTTTACCTGGCAACAAATCCTTTTCCTGGATCAGGTCCCTCCTGACCACAGAAATCTCAGCACCCGTGTCCCTTAATCCAAGAAGCATTTGACCATTTAATTTAACAGCATGCATATGCTCATTGCTTGGTTGTGTGGAAGCAAGCTTTACAAATCCCGTGTGGAAAGAGGCCACAGCCTGGCTCTGAGAAGCCCCAGCTTCATGAGTTACTTGTTGCCTGTTTCCACTCAGCAAGGGACACTTATTCCTCAGGTGCTCAGTGGACTTACAATGATAGCACCTCTTGGGCTCCTCTGCTTGCACAGGAAATTTGGGACGAGTACCAGGGGAATGGGGAGGTGACCGCCCAGCCTCCTTTTTCCCAGACCCAGGGGTAAAACGGTGATTCTGCTTTCCCCCAACCCTATACCCCTCCGCCAGTGGTTTATGTTTGATTGCAGCTTGTGCTTGCTCATAAGAGTCAGCATACTCAGCTAATTCACCCACTGCATTTACCTTTTTGTCCCACAAATACTGTTTTACCTCATCACTGCACATATTCAGGAAGTGTTCCTGAGTGACCAGATCACACATCCCTTCAAAGCTGGTAATGCCTCTCCCCCGCACCCGTTTATCTACCAAATCTCTCATTTCATTGGCATAAGCCACATTACTTAATCCAGATCCCCTCTTAAGGTTCCTGAATTTAACCCTGCAGGTTTCAGGTGTAACCTGAAACTGTTTCAAAACCAGTTCCTTAAATTTACCATAGTTTGAAGCATCATCAATAGGCATCTTATTGAATATGTCCAGAGCTCTGCCAGTCAATTTTGCTATCAATGTGGTCATCTTCTGATCTTCAGGGATGGCATGGAGGGTGCACAGTCTCTCAAAGGTGATGAAATATTCGGCGATATCGCTGGACTCGTCATACTGTGGACATAGTCGCTCCCATTTGTGGATTTTTGGGGAAGTGGAGCCAGCAGGGGGAGGGTTTTGTCTCCTCGACTCCATAACAGTCAGTTCATGTTTCTGGGCCTCCCTCTGGGCCTCCATAGCCCTCTCCTGGGCAGCTGCCTCTGCCTCTGCCCTCGCTGCCGCTGCTCGCTCCCTCGCTGCCTCCACCTCCATAGCCCTCTCGTGGGCAGCTGTCTCTGCCTCTGCTCTCGCTGCCTCTGCCTCCATAGCTCTCTTGTGGGCAGCTGTCTCTGCCTCCGCTCTCACTGCCTCTGCCTCCATAGCTCTCTTGTGGGCAGCCTCTTCCCTTGCATGTTCTGCCTCCGCTCTCGCTGCCGCCCTCGCTGCCTCCGCCTCCATAGCTCTCTTGTGGGCAGCCTCTTCCCTTGCATGTTCTGCCTCCCTGGCACTAATTTCTAATTGTCTTAGTTCCAACTGTCTCTTATGTTCATTTTCTTTCTCTTTTGCTACCAGCCTGGCCAGCTTTAGTTTGTTAGCAGCGTCACTAGTACTCATTGTCCTGCTTTCTTGTGCTGGGCTACAATCCCTCTGCAGTTCACTGAAACTGAGATCACTAGTACTCATTTTCCTGCTTTCTTGTGCTGGGCCACACCCCTCTGCAGTTCACTGAAACTGAGATGCACTCAGCTCAGGGGATTCTTAGTTAACCAAGACTTTCACAGTGCCCAGCATTCAGCTTTTCTGGGCAATTTGTACCCTGTGCAGTTTTAGTTTCTTCTGATCTTCCGTCGTACTTATTTTGCTTCCTTTTCTGTCCCTACTTCCCTTTCCCGAAATAAGCAAACAGAAAATAACAAAGCAGTAACCACTTTGTCTGTTCTCCAGCCACCACACTTAAAACTCACTTAAAATCACTACCAGTATCTCAAAGCAATCAGCTGTGCACAGATCCTGCCGACTACGCCACTGTGACGGGTTGGATCACAGAAACCCCCTTGGGAGCTGCCACCTG
>NW_020703203.1:0-3569 GCF_002925995.2 Terrapene triunguis | reverse complement strand
ACCACCTGGCCCTAAGCACCACTTTTGACGGGCAGCTTGAGGAGCTGCAAGACCTCTCCCCACTACTACCAGTGCCCATGCACCTATTTGGTCACCCTTTGGCAGCATTTCACAGTGCCTGGGAGTGCATAACGTTGGACAGATGGGTCCCAGAGATCATCAGATCTGGTTGCTCCATCCACTTCTCCCTCCCCATCCCCTCCACAACACCCTTCCCTGTCCCACTTCAGGTACCCTTCTCACAAAAGTCTACTAAAGCAGCAAATAAATTGCCTCCTGCAGTTAGGAGCCATAGAACCAGTACCTCAACATCTATGAGGCAATGGGTCCTACTCTTGTTACTTCCTAATACGCAAAAAAAAGGGAGGGTGGAGATCCATTCTGGACCTCAGAACTCTCAACAAGTTTGTCAAAGCTCAGAAGTTCAAGAGGTCATCTTGTCAACAATCATTCCATCATTGGAACAGGGAGATTGGTTTTTGGCCCTCGACCTACAGGATGCCTACTTGCACATTTCAATACTACCAGCTCACAGACCTTCTCTCAGGTTCACTCTGGGACACGACCACTGTCAATACAGAGTCCTCCCCTTCATTCTTTCATTGGTCCTGACAGCATTTTCAAAATTTCTCTCAGTGGGGCCGCCCATCGACGATCACAGGAGATAATGATCTACCCTTACATAGATCATTGTCTCCTCAGAGCCCGATCACTTTAGGGGGCTTGTTGAGCCACCGAAGCCGCAATATGCTTGTTCATGGAACTGGGCCTATGGATCAATTCCCAGGAATTCATAGGGGCCAATCTAGATATGGTACAGGCCAAAGCCTTCCTCCCTCAAGACTGGTTTCTATCCCTGGTCTCACTTATGGACACAGTTCAATGCAGCCCTCAAGTGCCAGCCGGAATCTTCCTCCAACTCCTGGGGCATATGGCAGCAAGAATGGCGGTGATTCCACATGCCAAACTCCACATGCGATGCCTACAGTTGTGGTTCAGCTCAGTTTACAGACTGAACAGAGACAATCTGGACATACCCCTGTTACTGCCCACCAGGATCAGGAACTCCCTGGACTGGTGGAAGAACCCAGCCAATGCATCCCCTTCTTACAGGTTCCACCTTCGTCGCTCCTTACCACAAACGCATCCCATAGGATGATGTGACAATGCGGTTCTGGCGGAACCCAACTGAGAGGGCCAACTCAGGACAAATTGCTCAAACAGGGCAGTTACAGCCCAAGGCTGGGGTTTTTTCCACCTCTAAGGCAAACCAAACCAGCCAGACTAAGAGGACTTCGGTCTCACCCCACTGGCTAACCGCAAGTCTCACAAGCAATCTCCTTAGACACTCCAGTTTCCCAGTATCACCACCAGTGCCACTCGTTATGGGGACAAATGGTTATGAAAACCAAGACCCCAGTAAAAGAAAAAGGTTCTCCTGATCCCAAAGGACCAAGCCCCAGACCCAGGTCAATATACAAATCAGATCTTACCCACAAATCACGCTGTTGCCAATCCTTTAGAATCTAAAATCTAAAGGTTTATTCATAAAAGGAAAAAGATAGAGATGAGAGCTAGAATTGGTTAAGTGGAATCAATTACATACAGTAATGGCAAAGTTCTTGGTTCAGGCTTGCAGCAGCGATAGAATAAACTGCAGGTTCAAATCAAGTCTCTGGAATACATCCCCCGCTGGGATGGGTCCTCAGTCCTTTGTTCAAAGCTTCAGCTTGTAGCAAAGTTCCTCCAGAGGTATGAAGCGGGATTGAAGACAAGATGGAGATGAGGCATCAGCCTTATATAGTCTTTTCCAGGTGTAAGAACACCTCTTTGTTCTTACTGTGGAAAATTACAGCAAAATGGAGTCTGGAGTCACATGGGCAAGTTCCTGCATACTTTGCTGAGTCTCAAGGCATATTTGCCTTCTCTCAATGGGTCCATTGTATAGCTGATGGTCCTTAATGGGCCATCAAGCAGGCTAGGCAGATCTAACACCACTTTGTCTGGGATGTCACCCAGCAGCATAGCATAAGTTTGAAATACAGACAGTATAGAGCCAATATTCATAACTTCAACTACAAAATTGATAGACAGCCTAATCATAACCAGTAAACCATAACCTTGTCTTAGACACCCCATTTGACCCCCTTTATACAAGATTTGCGTGCCACTACAGGACCTTGGTTGCAACAATGATCTATATGGTCCCAGATTATATCAATAACGTCACACCCCCAACGCAAAATTGATGCAGGAAGGGATGACACAAACATCCCTGACTGCATCCCAAGAGCTTCCCATCCTTGGGTTTGTCTCACTACAGCTAGTATTGGGGTTAGAAGCCAGAAATGGTTTATCAAAATTATGTTCAACAACATGATTGAACCTCTTTACAAACTCAAGGTAAAACTTAGAACACTAGTGGATTGGATCTGCTCTTGCAGCATGGTTCCTGTATGTCTCATGTGATCTTGCCAAGAGCTAAAGAAAACAGCTACTTTATCCATACAAGCTCTGGCAAATGTTTGGAACCCAATTAACATTAAATCAATGTAGATATTAATGATGTTCATAGTACAGGAATCTTGGCATTTAGCCGTGAAAGCAATATAGTAGTGTGCCTCGGTTTCCCTTTTTATACAGCACATCAGGTCTGGAATGTCTTTTCCCCTGTGAAAAGTTCCAAGACTGTTTACAGGCATTACCTGTGAAACACCAGTATAACAAGGCCTTTTAACATAACGTGTGTTCTCATGTATTCCTTTTAACATGTTCAAGGGATTTTCCAACAGATTAGGAACATTGTACATTCTTACAGTTCTTGGTAATAGGAACACATTAGTTACAAAATCACCATTAGCATTAAGAACAAATCCATTGCAAGCGTCCATCTACAATCATGGTTGTCATGCCACAGCTTTGGCTCAATACCATTGGAATTTGGGCATTTTATGGCTAACCTGTTGCTTCCCTTTGCAAAATTCAGTTTTCTCTTTCCTCCTTGTCCTGCAGGATCAAACCCTGATTTCTCTTGCTTAACAGAATTCACTGGCTGATGGGGTGGGCTCTCTGTGCTAACAGCTATTAGCAAGTCCTTCCTCTCCCAGCCAGGCAAGTAATTTGCATTACCAAAGACAGGAGCCAGTCCACCAGTTTTCATATCCTTAACTGCTATCATTTCCAAGGCTGGACTCTGTCTTAAAGAGATACCACACAAATCCAAAGAGTCTGAGGGTGAGAGTGTGCTTGCTCTCCCCTGCATCCTCAAGTATTCAGCCATAAAACTGTTCTGCTTTGAAACACCAGTAACCAAATCTGTCCTCAGACCCTGAAGCACAGACTGCTCACTTAACAAATTAGCATGGAGACAGTCCTGTCCCAACACCATTGTCTTCCCAACAAGCTGGCCACACACAGCCACTTGGTTATAGGGCTCCTCAACTTTCTTAACAGCTCTTACTCCATCTGAGACCTTCTCAAAGCTACCCACACTGGATCTTTCGAAAGGAAAGTCAGTGGATCTGTTAGGTAAAAAGCAAGTCCTTACTCACCTCTCCAGCACCCGAGTT
>NW_020703202.1:0-2859 GCF_002925995.2 Terrapene triunguis | reverse complement strand
AGTCGTTGCCAGACATAACTTTGTCCCTCCCAGGTGAAACCAAAGAGATACTGAGAGTCTGGGTGCACAGGAATGCTGAAAAAGGCTGATTTTAAGTCAATAACAGTGAACCACTCAGCATCCCAGGGGATTTGGCTGATGATAGTAGCTGGATCAGGAACTACTGCATGAAGAGGGACCACATACTGATTAACAACCCGTAGATCCTGTACAAAGCGCCAACGAATAGGGTCTCTGTCCTTTTTAGGAGGCTTTTTGACAGGCAGTATAGGGGTGTTACAGGGAGTGCGCTGAGTGCGGACTAGCTTTTGTGCAATGAATCCCTCAATAATGGGGCGGATGCCCTCCCGGGCTTCCAGCGACAGGGGGTATTGAGGGACTGACGGGGGGGTTAAGGAGGGCTTCACTTGAATCCTTACTGGCTCTGCCGAAAGGAGCAGGCCAACATCAGTGTCAGAAATTCCCCAGAGGGTTAAAGGCAAGTCAGTGAGGTCAGGGGAGAGAGAGGGGGGGGTTTCCCAATTAGCCTGAGTTGGGGCCGAATCTCCTAACACTGTCATCAATAATCCTACCCCTTCAGGAGTGCAGTTAAAGTAGCCTCAAGCTTACAGAGTAAATCCCGACCCATCAAAGGGATCGGACAAGCTGGGGAAAAAAGAAAACGGTGAGAAAAACATTTATCAGCATAAATAACATTTAGAGGCAAAGTGAGTCCCAGAGACTGTGGGTTGCCCTCCACCCCAGTTGCAGTTTTAACCTCAGAGGATAGCCAGGGAGAGGGGGCATGATTTAAAAGAGAGAAAGTAGCTCCAGTATCAATGAGGAAAGAGACAGGCAGTCCTTGGACTGAAAGGGTTAGACGAGGCTCTTTGCTGGGAGGGGAGAAAGTGAGGAAGGAGCCGGCTAAAGACATTAAGGAAATAAGACCATCACATTGTTTGCCTTCGCCCCCGGGGTACCGTCATTGAGGAGGCTGAGTTTGCTGCAGCTGCTGCTGTTGCCCGTAGTTGATCCAGGTCTGGGGAACGGGCTGAGCTGGTGGTGCAGGGGTGTATTTGTCCCTGGTGTAAGTATCTGCGGATGCGACCGGACCCTCTGGGCGTCCCCAGGGGCATTCATGTTTAAAGTGACCGGGCTGTCCGCACTGAAAACAATTTCCTGGTGGCTGGGGTTGCCAGGACCCTCTTCCCCGAGCACCCTGAAATCCCCTGCCACGGCCACGGCCTCTGCCTCGAACACCGCCGCGAAAAGCTAAAGCCATCAACTTATATTCTTCCTTTTTCTCTTTCTTTTTACTACTTTCCCTTTCTTTCTCCCATGCAAAATCAGCTACGTCCAACACTGAAGTGACTGACTCACCTCCCCAACCAGGGCGAAACTTTAAGAAATAATCCCTTACAGGGGGCACTGACTGATTCACAAAAAACGAAATAAGAGTAGGGTGGTCTGCTTCTCTCTCAGGATCCATCTGAGTGAACATTCGGGCCCCCTCCAATAGCCTCGACCAGAACTTTCTGGGTGGCTCATCAGATTCCTGCCGAATCTGCATGAACTTAGCCTGATTAGGCGAGCGGCGAGCCATTTCTTTGAGTCTCTCTAACAATCGCTCTCGATCTGTTCGCAGCTGAGTCAGCCTTGGCTGACTCCAGTCTAGGGGATTCCAGCCAGCGGCTTGATCCCGCCTATCCATTCAAGTGGTATTAACCGCATCGCTATCCCCCCATGTCCTTTCTGCCATCCACAATCTACTACGTTCTTCTCCGGTCAAAACTCTACTTAACAACTGATCTACATCCGTATAAGTAGGATTATGACTTGAAAACAATCTTTCTAAAAGTTCTGTGATCTTTCGGGGATTTTCCCCAAAGGACCCTGACAACCGTCCCCACTCTTTCAAGTCCCATTCTAGCCATCCTTTATATTCCACAATATTAGTATGTTGTAACTGGCCATTATTGTCCACAAAAGGTTGGTCGTGCACCTGTAAAGGCATTTCTCTACTTACACCTTTATCACTCACAAAAGGTTTGGCGGAGGCAGCCTCTGGGCTATCCTCAGGGGAGGGGTATGCAACCTGCTGCATCTGCTTGATCTTTTGCCTAGTAATTACTCCTCCCGAGGTGTGCCCTTCCATTTCCCCCTTATCCCTCTGCAGAGATTCCGATCTGGAGTCCTGCAGATTCCCCTCTGCGCTCTGGAGAGAGTCCCCCTGCGGAGGAATAGGGGCAGGTGCAGTGGGGACCAACTGACGAGTCAAAACACGCCGTGGTTTACACCCTTCATCGAAATAACATGGAGGGGGTTCACTCTCGGGAGAATACCTGACTGCCATAATTTTTAAAGATTTCCACAGCTCTGCTGCTGTGTCCCAACAAAACCAGTAACATAACTGTCCCGGATGGTCTTTTTCGATCTGGCTCCTTACTCCTCTTAAGGCAGCCTGTTCGAAAGAGCCATACGAAGGCCACCTCATCTCCGGGTCGGCCAATACCGCGGTATACCCAGTCCAATTCCTTACACACAGTGTGTACAACTTCCTCCTAGACATTCCTGTCTGTACTGGGAGTTTCCCTTCGTTCCATAACTTATTTACAATCCCCAGCGGACTCTCAAGAGGCACGCTAGTCCCTTGACCCATGGTGTCTGACAGGAGCCCTCCAACTGGCGTTTATCCTGCTGTCCAGTACACGACCCCTCAATATTGAATTGGCTGGGAGAAATCTCCCGTGGCGCCTGCCAATTCGTATATGAGTGGTCTGACCACTGGACAGAGGCACCGCACCAGAAGGAAATCCCGGACGAGCCCCCAAATTGTTAGGTAAAAAGCAAGTCCTTACTCACCTCTCCAGCACCCGAGTT
>NW_020703201.1:0-3569 GCF_002925995.2 Terrapene triunguis | reverse complement strand
ACCACCTGGCCCTAAGCACCACTTTTGACGGGCAGCTTGAGGAGCTGCAAGACCTCTCCCCACTACTACCAGTGCCCATGCACCTATTTGGTCACCCTTTGGCAGCATTTCACAGTGCCTGGGAGTGCATAACGTTGGACAGATGGGTCCCAGAGATCATCAGATCTGGTTGCTCCATCCACTTCTCCCTCCCCATCCCCTCCACAACACCCTTCCCTGTCCCACTTCAGGTACCCTTCTCACAAAAGTCTACTAAAGCAGCAAATAAATTGCCTCCTGCAGTTAGGAGCCATAGAACCAGTACCTCAACATCTATGAGGCAATGGGTCCTACTCTTGTTACTTCCTAATACGCAAAAAAAAGGGAGGGTGGAGATCCATTCTGGACCTCAGAACTCTCAACAAGTTTGTCAAAGCTCAGAAGTTCAAGAGGTCATCTTGTCAACAATCATTCCATCATTGGAACAGGGAGATTGGTTTTTGGCCCTCGACCTACAGGATGCCTACTTGCACATTTCAATACTACCAGCTCACAGACCTTCTCTCAGGTTCACTCTGGGACACGACCACTGTCAATACAGAGTCCTCCCCTTCATTCTTTCATTGGTCCTGACAGCATTTTCAAAATTTCTCTCAGTGGGGCCGCCCATCGACGATCACAGGAGATAATGATCTACCCTTACATAGATCATTGTCTCCTCAGAGCCCGATCACTTTAGGGGGCTTGTTGAGCCACCGAAGCCGCAATATGCTTGTTCATGGAACTGGGCCTATGGATCAATTCCCAGGAATTCATAGGGGCCAATCTAGATATGGTACAGGCCAAAGCCTTCCTCCCTCAAGACTGGTTTCTATCCCTGGTCTCACTTATGGACACAGTTCAATGCAGCCCTCAAGTGCCAGCCGGAATCTTCCTCCAACTCCTGGGGCATATGGCAGCAAGAATGGCGGTGATTCCACATGCCAAACTCCACATGCGATGCCTACAGTTGTGGTTCAGCTCAGTTTACAGACTGAACAGAGACAATCTGGACATACCCCTGTTACTGCCCACCAGGATCAGGAACTCCCTGGACTGGTGGAAGAACCCAGCCAATGCATCCCCTTCTTACAGGTTCCACCTTCGTCGCTCCTTACCACAAACGCATCCCATAGGATGATGTGACAATGCGGTTCTGGCGGAACCCAACTGAGAGGGCCAACTCAGGACAAATTGCTCAAACAGGGCAGTTACAGCCCAAGGCTGGGGTTTTTTCCACCTCTAAGGCAAACCAAACCAGCCAGACTAAGAGGACTTCGGTCTCACCCCACTGGCTAACCGCAAGTCTCACAAGCAATCTCCTTAGACACTCCAGTTTCCCAGTATCACCACCAGTGCCACTCGTTATGGGGACAAATGGTTATGAAAACCAAGACCCCAGTAAAAGAAAAAGGTTCTCCTGATCCCAAAGGACCAAGCCCCAGACCCAGGTCAATATACAAATCAGATCTTACCCACAAATCACGCTGTTGCCAATCCTTTAGAATCTAAAATCTAAAGGTTTATTCATAAAAGGAAAAAGATAGAGATGAGAGCTAGAATTGGTTAAGTGGAATCAATTACATACAGTAATGGCAAAGTTCTTGGTTCAGGCTTGCAGCAGCGATAGAATAAACTGCAGGTTCAAATCAAGTCTCTGGAATACATCCCCCGCTGGGATGGGTCCTCAGTCCTTTGTTCAAAGCTTCAGCTTGTAGCAAAGTTCCTCCAGAGGTATGAAGCGGGATTGAAGACAAGATGGAGATGAGGCATCAGCCTTATATAGTCTTTTCCAGGTGTAAGAACACCTCTTTGTTCTTACTGTGGAAAATTACAGCAAAATGGAGTCTGGAGTCACATGGGCAAGTTCCTGCATACTTTGCTGAGTCTCAAGGCATATTTGCCTTCTCTCAATGGGTCCATTGTATAGCTGATGGTCCTTAATGGGCCATCAAGCAGGCTAGGCAGATCTAACACCACTTTGTCTGGGATGTCACCCAGCAGCATAGCATAAGTTTGAAATACAGACAGTATAGAGCCAATATTCATAACTTCAACTACAAAATTGATAGACAGCCTAATCATAACCAGTAAACCATAACCTTGTCTTAGACACCCCATTTGACCCCCTTTATACAAGATTTGCGTGCCACTACAGGACCTTGGTTGCAACAATGATCTATATGGTCCCAGATTATATCAATAACGTCACACCCCCAACGCAAAATTGATGCAGGAAGGGATGACACAAACATCCCTGACTGCATCCCAAGAGCTTCCCATCCTTGGGTTTGTCTCACTACAGCTAGTATTGGGGTTAGAAGCCAGAAATGGTTTATCAAAATTATGTTCAACAACATGATTGAACCTCTTTACAAACTCAAGGTAAAACTTAGAACACTAGTGGATTGGATCTGCTCTTGCAGCATGGTTCCTGTATGTCTCATGTGATCTTGCCAAGAGCTAAAGAAAACAGCTACTTTATCCATACAAGCTCTGGCAAATGTTTGGAACCCAATTAACATTAAATCAATGTAGATATTAATGATGTTCATAGTACAGGAATCTTGGCATTTAGCCGTGAAAGCAATATAGTAGTGTGCCTCGGTTTCCCTTTTTATACAGCACATCAGGTCTGGAATGTCTTTTCCCCTGTGAAAAGTTCCAAGACTGTTTACAGGCATTACCTGTGAAACACCAGTATAACAAGGCCTTTTAACATAACGTGTGTTCTCATGTATTCCTTTTAACATGTTCAAGGGATTTTCCAACAGATTAGGAACATTGTACATTCTTACAGTTCTTGGTAATAGGAACACATTAGTTACAAAATCACCATTAGCATTAAGAACAAATCCATTGCAAGCGTCCATCTACAATCATGGTTGTCATGCCACAGCTTTGGCTCAATACCATTGGAATTTGGGCATTTTATGGCTAACCTGTTGCTTCCCTTTGCAAAATTCAGTTTTCTCTTTCCTCCTTGTCCTGCAGGATCAAACCCTGATTTCTCTTGCTTAACAGAATTCACTGGCTGATGGGGTGGGCTCTCTGTGCTAACAGCTATTAGCAAGTCCTTCCTCTCCCAGCCAGGCAAGTAATTTGCATTACCAAAGACAGGAGCCAGTCCACCAGTTTTCATATCCTTAACTGCTATCATTTCCAAGGCTGGACTCTGTCTTAAAGAGATACCACACAAATCCAAAGAGTCTGAGGGTGAGAGTGTGCTTGCTCTCCCCTGCATCCTCAAGTATTCAGCCATAAAACTGTTCTGCTTTGAAACACCAGTAACCAAATCTGTCCTCAGACCCTGAAGCACAGACTGCTCACTTAACAAATTAGCATGGAGACAGTCCTGTCCCAACACCATTGTCTTCCCAACAAGCTGGCCACACACAGCCACTTGGTTATAGGGCTCCTCAACTTTCTTAACAGCTCTTACTCCATCTGAGACCTTCTCAAAGCTACCCACACTGGATCTTTCGAAAGGAAAGTCAGTGGATCTGTTAGGTAAAAAGCAAGTCCTTACTCACCTCTCCAGCACCCGAGTT
>NW_020703200.1:0-2859 GCF_002925995.2 Terrapene triunguis | reverse complement strand
AGTCGTTGCCAGACATAACTTTGTCCCTCCCAGGTGAAACCAAAGAGATACTGAGAGTCTGGGTGCACAGGAATGCTGAAAAAGGCTGATTTTAAGTCAATAACAGTGAACCACTCAGCATCCCAGGGGATTTGGCTGATGATAGTAGCTGGATCAGGAACTACTGCATGAAGAGGGACCACATACTGATTAACAACCCGTAGATCCTGTACAAAGCGCCAACGAATAGGGTCTCTGTCCTTTTTAGGAGGCTTTTTGACAGGCAGTATAGGGGTGTTACAGGGAGTGCGCTGAGTGCGGACTAGCTTTTGTGCAATGAATCCCTCAATAATGGGGCGGATGCCCTCCCGGGCTTCCAGCGACAGGGGGTATTGAGGGACTGACGGGGGGGTTAAGGAGGGCTTCACTTGAATCCTTACTGGCTCTGCCGAAAGGAGCAGGCCAACATCAGTGTCAGAAATTCCCCAGAGGGTTAAAGGCAAGTCAGTGAGGTCAGGGGAGAGAGAGGGGGGGGTTTCCCAATTAGCCTGAGTTGGGGCCGAATCTCCTAACACTGTCATCAATAATCCTACCCCTTCAGGAGTGCAGTTAAAGTAGCCTCAAGCTTACAGAGTAAATCCCGACCCATCAAAGGGATCGGACAAGCTGGGGAAAAAAGAAAACGGTGAGAAAAACATTTATCAGCATAAATAACATTTAGAGGCAAAGTGAGTCCCAGAGACTGTGGGTTGCCCTCCACCCCAGTTGCAGTTTTAACCTCAGAGGATAGCCAGGGAGAGGGGGCATGATTTAAAAGAGAGAAAGTAGCTCCAGTATCAATGAGGAAAGAGACAGGCAGTCCTTGGACTGAAAGGGTTAGACGAGGCTCTTTGCTGGGAGGGGAGAAAGTGAGGAAGGAGCCGGCTAAAGACATTAAGGAAATAAGACCATCACATTGTTTGCCTTCGCCCCCGGGGTACCGTCATTGAGGAGGCTGAGTTTGCTGCAGCTGCTGCTGTTGCCCGTAGTTGATCCAGGTCTGGGGAACGGGCTGAGCTGGTGGTGCAGGGGTGTATTTGTCCCTGGTGTAAGTATCTGCGGATGCGACCGGACCCTCTGGGCGTCCCCAGGGGCATTCATGTTTAAAGTGACCGGGCTGTCCGCACTGAAAACAATTTCCTGGTGGCTGGGGTTGCCAGGACCCTCTTCCCCGAGCACCCTGAAATCCCCTGCCACGGCCACGGCCTCTGCCTCGAACACCGCCGCGAAAAGCTAAAGCCATCAACTTATATTCTTCCTTTTTCTCTTTCTTTTTACTACTTTCCCTTTCTTTCTCCCATGCAAAATCAGCTACGTCCAACACTGAAGTGACTGACTCACCTCCCCAACCAGGGCGAAACTTTAAGAAATAATCCCTTACAGGGGGCACTGACTGATTCACAAAAAACGAAATAAGAGTAGGGTGGTCTGCTTCTCTCTCAGGATCCATCTGAGTGAACATTCGGGCCCCCTCCAATAGCCTCGACCAGAACTTTCTGGGTGGCTCATCAGATTCCTGCCGAATCTGCATGAACTTAGCCTGATTAGGCGAGCGGCGAGCCATTTCTTTGAGTCTCTCTAACAATCGCTCTCGATCTGTTCGCAGCTGAGTCAGCCTTGGCTGACTCCAGTCTAGGGGATTCCAGCCAGCGGCTTGATCCCGCCTATCCATTCAAGTGGTATTAACCGCATCGCTATCCCCCCATGTCCTTTCTGCCATCCACAATCTACTACGTTCTTCTCCGGTCAAAACTCTACTTAACAACTGATCTACATCCGTATAAGTAGGATTATGACTTGAAAACAATCTTTCTAAAAGTTCTGTGATCTTTCGGGGATTTTCCCCAAAGGACCCTGACAACCGTCCCCACTCTTTCAAGTCCCATTCTAGCCATCCTTTATATTCCACAATATTAGTATGTTGTAACTGGCCATTATTGTCCACAAAAGGTTGGTCGTGCACCTGTAAAGGCATTTCTCTACTTACACCTTTATCACTCACAAAAGGTTTGGCGGAGGCAGCCTCTGGGCTATCCTCAGGGGAGGGGTATGCAACCTGCTGCATCTGCTTGATCTTTTGCCTAGTAATTACTCCTCCCGAGGTGTGCCCTTCCATTTCCCCCTTATCCCTCTGCAGAGATTCCGATCTGGAGTCCTGCAGATTCCCCTCTGCGCTCTGGAGAGAGTCCCCCTGCGGAGGAATAGGGGCAGGTGCAGTGGGGACCAACTGACGAGTCAAAACACGCCGTGGTTTACACCCTTCATCGAAATAACATGGAGGGGGTTCACTCTCGGGAGAATACCTGACTGCCATAATTTTTAAAGATTTCCACAGCTCTGCTGCTGTGTCCCAACAAAACCAGTAACATAACTGTCCCGGATGGTCTTTTTCGATCTGGCTCCTTACTCCTCTTAAGGCAGCCTGTTCGAAAGAGCCATACGAAGGCCACCTCATCTCCGGGTCGGCCAATACCGCGGTATACCCAGTCCAATTCCTTACACACAGTGTGTACAACTTCCTCCTAGACATTCCTGTCTGTACTGGGAGTTTCCCTTCGTTCCATAACTTATTTACAATCCCCAGCGGACTCTCAAGAGGCACGCTAGTCCCTTGACCCATGGTGTCTGACAGGAGCCCTCCAACTGGCGTTTATCCTGCTGTCCAGTACACGACCCCTCAATATTGAATTGGCTGGGAGAAATCTCCCGTGGCGCCTGCCAATTCGTATATGAGTGGTCTGACCACTGGACAGAGGCACCGCACCAGAAGGAAATCCCGGACGAGCCCCCAAATTGTTAGGTAAAAAGCAAGTCCTTACTCACCTCTCCAGCACCCGAGTT
>NW_020703199.1:0-3870 GCF_002925995.2 Terrapene triunguis | reverse complement strand
TGTTAGGTAAAAAGCAAGTCCTTACTCACCTCTCCAGCACCCGAGTTCGTGCGGAGTTGGTATGGGCTCACAATCTGTCAGAGACCAGACACCAATTCATTGATCAACGGGCTCACACTATCCTTAGCTTAAAAGGCTTCAGAGTAATGTGGCAAGTTTATTAGGGGTGAGCATCAATATTTATACACAGAAGTAAACAAAGTGATTAACAGATCATAATGGTCATGCATAATCAATCAAGATTCTACAGGATAAAACAGGTTAAAATGTAGATTCAAAAAGACAAAAGGGGAGATGGCTACTTAAGGGGAGGGGGGTGTCATGAGTAGTTCGCAGGTCAGAGCTTTGATTAAAAGTTCAGACAGAGACATCAAGTCTGGGTTAAGTTTAAGCTCATCAAAAGTTCAGACTCAACATTCCTCCATTTGTAGCTTTGGGATAACTATATACCAAAAGCTACACCCCATTTTAAGGAGCCAAGGGCCGCTTGGCAATTTCAGCCTGGGCCAACTCGAAGAGAGTAAGGCCCTTGGCTGAAGTAGGAAAAGAATAAACTGACCCACATGAGTCTATGAGGGAGGGGACACACTGAATACAGCAACACAGTATTATAAGGATTACTATGGCCCCAACAATACCCACCAAGAGTTTTTTAACCCACCCAAATCCAGGCAGCCAATTCCATAAGGCTCCCCACCAATCATAAGGTGGCTGGCCAGAGGAGTAGTTCTTAGCCATTTCCCTTAGATGTTTGGTACGTTGAAAAGTGTCAGAGTAGGTGTCATTTACAAAAACACAGCATTCTTCATTTATGAGGGCGCAAGTTCCTCCCTGGGCTGCTAACATTATGTCTAAAGCCATTCGGTTTTGCAAAGCTAACTGGCGCAGCTGGGACATTTCCCCGGCCTGATTCTCAAATAGGGTCGCAGTTTCATTGGTTAAAGATTCTAGTAGTCCCTGTTCTGCATTTACTGGAAATTGAGTACATACCCAGCAATTACTTCTATTTCCTAAAATACGAGTTTTAACCTCGTGGGAATATCTAATAAAAGCATTATCTTCATAAGCAGAAAATAAACTAAAAAGGCATAATAAAAAACATACAGTTGTCAGAATAAAAGGTCCTCTCATTTTTTCCGAGTCAATTTAAGTCTGATGTCTGAAAGAGGTAAGCTGGTCCACTGGTCAGAGGCAGTGTCCTCAGTGGTGGCAAGAGCTGCTGGTCCGTCACTGTGGTCCACTACGGCTGGCTTGACGTGGGAGTGGTGGATCCAGGATTTGCGTCCTTCCAGGAACACTGCAGTCTGGGTTGTTAAAAGAACCTGGTGGGGTCCAGTAAACCTCGGCTGGAGGGTGTCGCCACGAACGAACTTTTTGGCCCAGACGAAGTCCCCTGGTTGGAACGGGTGGATCTGTTCTTCCAGCGGCACGGTTTGGGAAAACTGCGAGGCTTTCCAAAGGGTACGGAGGCGAGCCTGTAGGGAGAGAAACTGGCACGCGGTCATATGATCCCCTCCCAATAGTGAAACATCAGCACGTGGTAGCGCCCCGCCTTTGAAAGGGGGGTGTCCATAGAGCAGTTCAAAGGGGGATAATCCCAATACACGGGTTGGGCGAGTACGAAGGTGAAACAGGACCAAGGGAAGTACCTGAGGCCACTTTAACCCTGTTTCCTGACAGTATTTAGCCAATGTAAACTTAAGCTCCCTATTCATACGCTCAACTTTCCCGCTAGACTGGGGGTGGTAGGGTGTATGAAAGGAGTGTGAAATGCCCAGTCCTTGTTCTAAACGGCCAAGGACATGACCAGTAAAGTGAGGTCCGCGATCTGAGTCAAGCATGAGAGGGATGCCAAAACGGGGTACAATGTCTCTAAGGAGAATCTTCGCCACTGTGGCAGCAGTACAATTAGCAGTAGGAAAAGCTTCGACCCAGGAAGTCAGAGGGCAAACCAAAACAAGGAGGTACTTTTTCCCAAAAGCCTTTGGCATATCTGCAAAGTCAATTTGAAGATGTTGAAATGGAGCAGCAGGCGGAGGTCTTCCACCCTTAATTTTGTTAAGAGGCGGAGCAGGTCCATTACGCTGACATGTGCTGCATGCTTTCACTATTGACAGGCAGTAGGGCTGAATGCCTGGAGCATACCAAAAGCGAGCGATGGTGTCCACAAGGGCGTGCGTGCCGTAGTGACCCCCCTTATCATGGTGCCAGCGAACTGCCACGGGGTATGTGGAGCGAGGGAGGCAGGCTCGGCCATCCGGCATAAGCCAGGTCCCTTTGACCAGAGTGGCTCCGAGGCTCTCCCACGACTGTAGTTCAGCAGCGGGTACTGGTACGGGGTGCGGTGGAGTAAAGGAGGAGGCTGCAATAGCCAACGTGGGCATGGCTAAGGGTAAGACGGCAGCCGTCTTGGCGGAGGCGTCAGCCAGGGCATTCCCACGGGTGACGGGGCTATCATCTTTAGTATGGGCCCGGCAGTGAACTACAGCCAGGACCGAGGGTTCTTGGAGGGCGTCCAAAAGCTTGTGGATGAGGGGGGAGGTGCTGAATGGGTTTTCCGGCAGCTGTCTGGAAACCTCGAAACTTCCAGAGGTGGATATGACAATGCACAACTCCAAAAGCATACTTGCTATCAGTAAAAATGGTAACGGTCTTACCAGCGGCCAACTGGCAAGCTCGGGCCAGGGCATAGAGTTCGGCGGCTTGGGCTCCCCAGTTGCCTGGCAGTGAGGCGGCCTCTTGAATGTCCCATTCAGAGGTGATTGCATAACCGGTGAAACGCTTGCCATCAACATAGAAGGAGCTTCCGTCCGAGAAGAGGATGCAATCAGGGTTGTCCAGTGGCACGTCAAACAGGTTGTCCCTTATCTGTAAGATGCTATAAACTACTTCCACACAGTCGTGCTGATCCTGGAGGACTGGCAGGTCAGGAAGCAAGGTAGCTGGATTAAGGGGCCCACACCTTTCAAAAATTAGGTTAGTGTCTTCTAAGAGTTCGGCCTCTAGCTGTTGCTGACGATGGGCCGAAAAGACTTGGATTGTGCCCCTACGCAGAAGGGCTGACAAGGCATGAGAGGTCCAAACCGTGGTAAAATGACCCAGGGTCAGGCTCTTTGCCTTTGTGATCAGCAGGGCAGCTGCTGCCAGAGTCTGGGTGCAGGATGGGGTTCCCTGAGCGACAGGGTCGATCTGCTGAGAGTAAAAAGCAAGCGGGAAATGGTGGGGCCCGCTCAGCTGGGTAAGGACGCCACTAGCAATTCCGCCCCTCTCATGGACAAAAAGGTGAAAGGGTTTGCTGTAATTGGGGGGGCGGAGAGACATGGAGGAGGCCACACTGTCCTTGAGTAACTGAAAGGCTTGGATCGTGTCCGGGGACCACTGCAAAGGGTCAGGAGCAAGGTTAGCAGTGAGTCGGTGGAGCGGTTTGCTTAACTCCCCGCAGGACGGCAACCAGGGGCGACAGAAGCCAATTAATCCTAAGAAACCTTGAAGTTGTTTCTTGGTGTTTGGCAGAGGGCAGTTTTGGATAGTCTTTATGCGGACTGGGTCCATTTGTCTCCCCTCTGGGGTTAACAGGAAGCCCAGATATCGGACCTTCTGTGAGACCCACTGAATCTTGTTAGGGTCTACCTTGTGGCCTCTGGTGTGTAGGTATAATAAAAGTGCCTTACCATCGATGCGGAGGGCAGCTTCTTCGCGGTTACCTAATAGGATGTCATCTACGTATAGGACTAACGTGGATCCCTGCGGACTGGTGAAGCCTTCCAAGTCGTGGCGGAGGCATTGGCTGAAAATCGTGGGGCTGTCTCTGTAGCCTTGAGGAAGTCGTTGCCAGACATAACTTTGTCCCTCCCAGGTGAAACCAAAGAG
>NW_020703198.1:0-2524 GCF_002925995.2 Terrapene triunguis | reverse complement strand
TTCCCTCCTGATGAAAAGTGCTTCTTATCTTTCAGGCTTCTAGAGTACTGAGCTGAGAAAAAAGTGTGCGCCATTTTCTTTAAGGGTTACTCTGAGTGGGACAAATTTTTTTTCCTCATTTTAATATAATGGTCTTGTGATTTCATATATTAGTGCTTCAGAATAAATATATACAAGCCCCTGAGGGTGTATTTAGTCTTGAACCCACTTCACCTAGGACAAGCTGATCCAAGTTTTACTTTGCAACCTGAACTAGAATTTTGCATACCAGGAGAGAGAGTACCTTCAGCGCAGGGCACAATACACATGGTACATATGGGAGTGGTGTTTATCTTTAAATAAACACAACTGCTAGATGTGCTAAGGAGAGGAAACATAGTGCCAAGAGGACTTCAGCAATAACAATTAATACATGAAGGTACCTGACCTGAAGCTTTTAGCTGGAGAAAATAATTATTTTCATGAATTTATTATGTCCTACTCCTCTACTCCTGTCCCCCACAGGGAAGGGTTAACGAATGATAGTCCAAAATACATTTTAAAAATCCCAACAAAAATTGTGTTGTGAACAGAACACACGCACAACAAACCCTAAATAAAAAATAGACAAGGAAAGAGTGGTAGGGAACAATGAAAGTAAGTGGTGATGCTAAGCATGGGTCCTGTTTACAACATGACTTTTCTTGGATATTTTTCATTTCATGCTCTTTCCTTTCCATTTTGTTCCATTCCATGTTTATGGTTTTTAGGCTATTGTTAATCAACTCTTCCCTACAGAGAATGGGAGTCAGGGGTTAAAGGCTTTTTGGGAGAGGTACCCAGGAAGCACAGTACACAGATTTTGTCCAAGTAGCATCATGAAAACAGGACATGAAGTATCCTCTTCATTAGTACAAATGTATCCATTGTAGAATGATTACATTCCACAGGGACATATAAATTCAGAAAAATAATTACTTTCTCCAGCTAAAAGCTCCAGGTCAGGTACCTTCATGTATTAATTGTTAGTGCTGAAGTCCTCCTGGTAGTATGTTCTTTCCCTTTTGCACATCTGCTAATATCCCAAGGGATGACTCATGTTAATAGGCACTGCAACCAGTATTAAGTATTTACCCCTAGATTGTAGACCCTTTGCGGCAGAAGAAGTAGGGCCAGATCCTTCACCCCACCTCAGCCCCTTTGCTGCTGGAGACAGAAATGAACGGTAAGGCTGGTGGATCAGGCCCCTGGTGGATCAAACCTACCACCCTGTAGTCCCCCAGTGCCTTGAAGTGTGGCCAGGACATTCCTGGTGATCCTGGTTACTGGAACGGCCTTTGGGAACTAATGATAGTAGACAATGCACAGCAGCCTCAGGGCTTAATGTTCGCTATTCTTCCATATCCCAAACCAGGAATTTTCTTTCCTGGGCTAAGAACATGTTTCAAGCCATTAAAGTGGTTCAGTACTAAAGCCACAGAATACATATCCTCATGTATTGTAGTGCATATATGGGACCTGAACCTGCAAGACTTCTGCCTGCCCAGATCCTACTGAATTCAACAGGAGGGGTATGTGCAAAGGGCTGGGAAGACTGGACCTAAAGACAGCTTTTGATGTAAAAGGAAGCAGTCCTTAATGAAGACACAGTAGAGCTGGTTGGGGAAATGTAAATATTTCATTCCCTGTGGAAAAATTTCAGCTGTTCATAAAAAAACTGAAAATTTGCTGAAAACTCAGAATTTTACAAAGAAAACAGATGCTTTTTGTGCAAATGTATTTATTTGAAAATCCAATTTGCCATCCAAAAGTAGTTTTGACAGACTCTTGACTAGCCCTAACAAACAACAAGGTCCCAAGGATCTCTGTGGAAAATCCCCATTTTGTGTTGTTTGATTTACTACTAGGGCTATCCAGAAATTTGTCAACAAAACCAGGTAAATTCACCTGGTTTCAGAGTTCTTCACAAACACAAAATTTAGCCCATGCTCTTAAGTTCCTAAAGCACACTTCTATGATCTATTGTAAACCTGCGTCAAACTCCCCTTTCCCATGGTTGTTAGAGAGGTTTTGGGTGAAACCCATGCAGGGCTCAGTATTTGTATGGTTTTGGCCTGGAACCAGGTAAATCTTAATGACGTCAAGTGAATTTCACTTTGAGGTTGGGGGTTAATCAATCCCAAAGTCAAACTAAAACTTAGCGACGGAAACCAAAATAAAGAAAACAAGTCACCAATCATCTGTCTGTGAACTGAAAGTGCCACATTTCTCAGAGCTTTCCACACTCGCTAGATTTTAAAGGAAGAACCATAGGAGAAACACAGTTGATCCATGATATGTACTGTACTGTTCTAGCACTGATGAGGCACTTTTTCACTTCTGTCACTTTTACAAGCATAAATCCTCAGCCTGGAAATATCAAAATGCCATATTTGTGAACCTAACCTCTTTCTTCTCTGCGGCAGTTTTCCTGTGGGAGGTAGCTCATACAATACTGCTGGATGACCCAGACATTTTCTACAATGTGTAATTAAGATTTCAAATG
>NW_020703197.1:0-1958 GCF_002925995.2 Terrapene triunguis | reverse complement strand
TTGAATTTAAATCCTAAACTCCAAAGCACTTGCAACCCTTCCCTGCTCGATATCATTTACAAACTTTATAAGTGTACTCTGTATGCCATTATCTAAATCATTGATGAAGATATTGAACAGAACCGGACCCCGAACTGATCCCTGTGGGACCCCAAGGTTATGCCCTTCCAGCATGACTGTGAGCCACTGATAACTACTCTCTGGGAATGGTTTCCCAACTAGTTTTGCACCCACTTTATAGTAGCTCCATCTAGGCTCCATTTCCCTAGTTTATTTATGAGAAGATCATGCGAGACAGTATCAAAAGCGTTACTAACGTCAAGATATACCGCATCTACCACTTCCCCCCATCCACAAGGCTTGTTACCCTGTCAAAGAAAGCTATCAGGTTGGTTTGACATGATTTGTTTGAGAGAAATCCATGCTGACTGTTACTTATCTTATTATCTTCTAGATGTTTGCAAATTGATTGTTTAATTATTTGCTCCATTATCTTTCCGGGTACAGAAGTTAAGCTGACTGGTCTATAATTCCCTGGATTGTCCTTATTTCCCTTTTTATAGATGGGCACTATATTTGCCCTTTTCCAGTCTTCTGGAATCTCTCCCATCTTCCATGACTTCTCAAAGATAATCATCTATGTTACTTCAAAATAAATAGTTCAGGTTTTCTCCCAAACTTGCAGTAAGATGAACACAGCCATCACACCATAAAGCAAAACATGCTGAATTACTATCCCTGCTCAATACAATTCAGTAATACCTGATGGTAATGCTTTTTTTAAAACATACATGTATAAGGAATCTGCAGTGCGTAACTGCACTACAGCTGGAAGGTCTGGTGAGAGACTTTCATGTGATATCCCTAAAACAAAACACTAAGTAAACCACCATCATCTTCTCTGATGAATAGTACAAGAAGTTCAGGAACAGATTCTGAAAGCTGCTAAATGTCTTGCAGAATCAGAACTTTAACAACAGAAACTTAATAGCTTGGTATCTTGGACTAACACCAGTTTCTGCAGTGATAGCTTGAATGTATAAGGTTTGTTGATTTTCTTAAAGGGACATTCAAAAATCATATGTTGCAAATATAAAGATTTATTTGATTCGGTTACTAACATCTATTAAAAGTGAATAGGACTTTCAGGTTTACTTTTCACTATTTATGCTCTTTGTTAACTTTTGACATTTCTACCAGCTGGGTAATTAATTCAGTTTCACTTTGTAGTCAGTTTCACTTTCAGCTTCAGTGCTGCACTATCTGGATTGCAAATGCTGTGGGAATGATTAATGGTTTGGAAAAATAAGCAATCACAGGGACATCACAGAAACGTTTCTATTGGTCTTCATTGCTGTAAGAACCAGTTAAATCCCTGCAAATAAGATTTTTATCTTTAAAACCTAATTTTACAGTCTCCTAAAATTAACATTTAATGTGTTCTTGACCCCTTCCTTTTCACCATCACGTTAGCTGCCCTTACCTCCGCTGACTCCCAGGCCAATGCGAGGTTCATCTCTGGAGACATCTGGCAGTCTGGAAATACTGACGCTAAGAGTGAGACAGGAGGCAAAGGCAGTGATGGAAAGTTTAGAAACCCCACAAAAAGTCCCTCCTCCGTCAAGATTTCCAGCATCAATCCCCCACACAGTACGGGACAGATACCGAGAGGGAGGGGAGGGAGGGGATCCAGGTAGCAGCCTAGCACCCCTTCCCCAATATCAGACATGAAGAGCCAAGCAGCCTCCCCCCTGTCGAACCCACGGGACGGAGGGATATAAACAGCCTCCCTGCCCCAGTGTGAGACCCAAGCAACAGCAATCTCCACCAAGCGCACACTCAGGAGATGAGGGGCTTCAATGGGCGAGCAGCCCTGCCCCCCCCATCAGATCCAGCCCAGGGAAGGGGGGGTAATCCCGAGCGCCCCTGCCCCCCATGCCAGACCCGTGGGAGGTTAA
>NW_020703196.1:0-1992 GCF_002925995.2 Terrapene triunguis | reverse complement strand
TTGAATTTAAATCCTAAACTCCAAAGCACTTGCAACCCTTCCCTGCTAGATATCATCTACAAACTTTATAAGTGTACTCTGTATGCCATTATCTAAATCATTGATGAAGATATTGAACAGAACCGGACCCCGAACTGATCCCTGTGGGACCCCAAGGTTATGCCCTTCCAGCATGACTGTGAGCCACTGATAACTACTCTCTGGGAATGGTTTCCCAACTAGTTTTGCACCCACTTTATAGTAGCTCCATCTAGGCTGCATTTCCCTAGTTTATTTATGAGAAGATCATGCGAGACAGTATCAAAAGCGTTACTAACGTCAAGATATACCGCATCTACCACTTCCCCCCATCCACAAGGCTTGTTACCCTGTCAAAGAAAGCTATCAGGTTGGTTTGACATGGTTTGTTTGAGAGAAATCCATGCTGACTGTTACTTATCATCTTATTATCTTCTAGATGTTTGCAAATTGATTGTTTAATTATTTGCTCCATTATCTTTCCGGGTACAGAAGTTAAGCTGACTGGTCTGTAATTCCCTGGATTGTCCTTATTTCCCTTTTTATAGATGGGCACTATATTTGCCCTTTTCCAGTCTTCTGGAATCTCTCCCGTCTTCCATGACTTCTCAAAGATAATCATCTATGTTACTTCAAAATAAATAGTTCAGGCTGTATTTTCTCCCAAACCTGCAGTAAGATGAACACAGCCATCACACCATAAAGCAAAACATGCTGAATTACTATCCCTGCTCAATACAATTCAGTAATACCCGATGGTAATGCTTTTTTTAAAACATACATGTATAAGGAATCTGCAGTGCGTAACTGCACTATAGCTGGAAGATCTGGTGAGAGACTTTCATGTGATATCCCTAAAACAAAGCACTAAGTAAACCACCATCATCTTCTCTGATGATTAGTACAAGAAGTTCAGGAACAGATTCTGAAAGCTGCTAAATGTCTTGCAGGATCAGAACTTTAACAACAGAAACTTAATAGCTTGGTATCTTGGACTAACACCAGTTTCTGCAGTGATAGCTTGAATGTATAAGGTTTGTTGATTTTCTTAAAGGGACATTCAAAAATCATATGTTGCAAATATAAAGATTTATTTGATTCGGTTACTAACATCTATTAAAAGTGAATAGGACTTTCATGTTTACTTTTCACTATTTATGCTCTTTGTTAACTTTTGACATTTCTACCAGCTGGGTAATTAATTCAGTTTCACTTTGTAGTCAGTTTCACTTTCAGCTTCAGTGCTGCACTATCTGGATTGCAAATGCTGTGGGAATGATTAAGGGTTTGGAAAAATAAGCAATCACAGGGACATCACAGAAATGTTTCTATTGGTCTTCATTGCTGTAAGAACCAGTTAAGTCCCTGCAAATAAGATTTTTATCTTTAAAACCTAATTTTACAGTCTCCTAAAATTAACATTTAATGTGTTCTTGACCCCTTCTTTTTCACCATCACAGGTTAGCTGCCCTTACCTCCACTGACTCCCAGGCCAATGCGAGGTTCATCTCTGGAGACATCTGGCAGTCTGGAAATACTGACGCTAAGAGTGAGACAGGAGGCAAAGGCAGTGATGGAAAGTTTAGAAACCCCACAAAAAGTCCCTCCTCCGTCAAGATTTCCAGCATCAATCCCCCACACAGTACGGGACAGATACCGGGAGGGAGGGGATCCAGGTAGCAGCCTAGCACCCCTTCCCCAATATCAGACATGAAGAGCCAAGCAGCCTCCCCCGTGTCGAACCCACGGGACGGAGGGATATAAACAGCAGCCCTGCCCCAGTGTGAGACCCAAGCAACAGCAATCTCTACCAAGCGCACACTCAGGGGATGAGGGGCTTTAATGGGCGAGCAGCCCTGCCCCCCCCCCATCAGATCCAGCCCAGGGAAGGGGGGGGGGGGTAATCCCGAGCGCCCCTGCCCCCCACGCCAGACCCGTGGGAGGTTAATCCCGAGCGCGCCTGCCTGCCCCGGG
>NW_020703195.1:0-2127 GCF_002925995.2 Terrapene triunguis | reverse complement strand
AGAAGGGCTGGTGAGCCACCGAATGGGAACTCTACCCAAGTAAAGGTCGGCTGATGGAGTTAGATGATTAGGCATGCTGTACTGGGTAGTGATGTACTGAGCAATGTGCTACCTGTTCATTTCACATCCAAACCCAGCTCTGACCTGGGTGTTTGGAAAGGTGGTTTTATTTGGCTCCCCATTTCTAGTCTATATTAGAGATGGGCCCAAGTGTCAAAGCCCAAATCCACGACTGCATCTCAATCCAAATACACCTCTACCCCAATATAACGCGACCCGATATAACATGAATTCGGATATAATGCAGTAAAGCAGCGCTCTGGAGGTGCGGGGCTGCGCACTCTGGCAGATCAAAGCAAGTTCGATATAACGTGGTTTCACCTATAACGTGGTAAGATTTTTTGGCTCCCGAGGACAGCGTTATATCGGGGTAGAGGTGTAGCTCCAAAGTTTAGGACTCGATGCTCTGGTTTGGCTCATTGAAGAATCACGGCGTTCAGACCAAAGTTTGGGGGGAGTGGGTCCAGCGTTCTGGCTGAGTTCTATCTCTAATCGATAAAATTCTCTAATACCAGTAGCTTTGGGCAGGGCGAGACAGTGTGCATTCATACCATCCTAAGACTGTCAAGGAGGGGGTTAACTATCTCTCCCTGAGTACAGAAGTTTCTGAAGTTGGGTGCTGTCAATGTAGGCAGTCCAGGGACCTCACTGGTGGAGGGGCAATGGAGAAGAGAAAGCCCAGGAGGTGGGAAATATTTAGTCTTCTTGTGAGCAGCAGAACTATACGTATAGAGCTTGGCTAAATGACAGCATAGTGGCAGGGGGCAGCTATACATGTGGACTGGAGACTAGCTTCTGCAAAAATTCCTGTTCCAAACATCACCCCTCACCCCAAATTGCAGTGGTTCCAAAATCCATACGGGGCTTGAGATCAGAGTTTTGCAGAGGGTTATAATGAGCAGAAGAAAATTCTAGATCTGAACACCCGTGAAGTTCCGTGTTCGAACTCAGGATCTGAATTCTGCAGCGTAAGCTTCTGTAGGAGCCTAGATGGTATGAGCAGCCAGGAAGGAGAATTGCAGATCCTTAGTATTTAAGATTTACATGGCGGTAGTGCCTTGGAGGCCTCAATTGGATCAGAGCCCCTTTGTGCACAGAGTAAATGCCAGTCCCGGCCACAAAGAACCCACAATCTGAAAGACTAATGGGGCTGGGCTCAGGTTGAATGAATTATCTTTTCTGTAGCACAAGATGATAGGAGGACTTGGAGTTTCTGAGAGACAATTCCTCTAGGCTAAACTGAGATGGTTGCCCATCTCCCCATAGTATTAGGGGAAGGCTCTGGTTGCAGGAAGTCCTGTATATTTTCCCCTTCATTAATCTGAACCACAGTTTCTTGTTTTACTTGTCCTTCATCCAGTGTAACTGCTGCATTAAACACTTTCTTTGCAATGACACCAACTTTGAAGACCATGGGAAATACCGCAGGGGCATTGACCCCACAAAATGGTTGGTTCTTTGCATGTGTATAGTGTATCCATCGCAGCAACACATTGTTTTGTCTACACATAGCATGTCTTATGGTTGTGGCTGTGTCACTGCATGATGGGACTCCTGGAGCTTCTATCCCATCATGCCCAGTACTGGGGCGGGAAGTAGAGGCTTTTAGGTAATTACCAAGGTTGAAGAACTTCATTGTGCGATGGAGTTAGGAGGAACAACTGAATGAGTGCAGCAGCCATGATTATGGATTGCCATTCCTATTAAGGAAAACCCCTTGTGGATTGCACTACTTTAAATTCCTTCTCCTGTACAATGTAAGTAACCGATACAACCAACACTTGTAAAATTCCTGGGATATCTGTTGTGTGTGAATTCAAGACGTTGTAGTGGTCCTGTAAGCTCATGGTGTTCCAAGCAATGCTAGTGAGACAAGATCTCAGAGTAGTTAATGTCTTTTAAAGTTTTAGGGTCAGATTCTCAGCTGAAGTAAATTGATGTAGTTCTATTGAAATTAATGGATCTGCATCAGTTCACTAACTGCTTAAATTGCTCTACAGTTTTGGAAGGTTTACAGGACGCTGCTTAAACTGCTATAAGGGATTACAGTTATATTAAACCTTTATA
>NW_020703194.1:0-2115 GCF_002925995.2 Terrapene triunguis | reverse complement strand
AGGGCTGGTGAGCCACCGAATGGGAACTCTACCCAAGTAAAGGTAGGCTGATGGAGTTAGATGATTAGGCATGCTGTACTGGGTAGTGATGTACTGAGCAATGTGCTACCTGTTCATTTCACATCCAAACCCAGCTCTGACCTGGGTGTTTGGAAAGGTGGTTTTATTTGGCTCCCCATTTCTAGTCTATATTAGAGATGGGCCCAAGTGTCAAAGCCCAAATCCACGACTGCATCTCAATCCAAATACACCTCTACCCCAATATAACGCGACCCGATATAACATGAATTCGGATATAATGCAGTAAAGCAGCGATCTGGAGGGGCGGGGCTGCGCACTCTGGCAGATCAAAGCAAGTTCGATATAACGCGGTTTCATCTATAACGTGGTAAGATTTTTTGGCTCCTGAGGACAGCGTTATATCGGGGTAGAGGTGTAGCTCCAAAGTTTAGGACTCGATGCTCTGGTTCGGCTCATTGAAGAATCACGGCGTTCAAACCAAAGTTTGGGGGGAGTGGGTCCAGCGTTCTGGCTGAGTTCTGTCTCTAATCGATAAAATTCTCTAATACCAGTAGCTTTGGGCAGGGCGAGAGAGTGTGCAGTCACACCATCCTAAGACTGTCAAGGAGGGGGTTAACTATCTCTCCCTGAGTACAGAAGTTTCTGAAGTTGGGTGCTGTCAATGTAGGGAGTCCAGGGACCTCACTGGTGGAGGGGCAATGGAGAAGAGAAAGCCCAGGAGGTGGGAAATATTTAGTCTTCTTGTGAGCAGCAGAACTATACGTATAGAGCTTGGCTAAATGACAGCATAGTGGCAGGGGGCAGCTATACATGTGCACTGGAGACTAGCTGCTGCAAAAATTCCTGTTCCAAACATCACCCCTCACCCCAAATTGCAGTGGTTCCAAAATCCATACGGGGCTTGAGATCAGCGTTTTGCAGAGGGTTATAATGAGCGGAAGAAAATTCTAGATCTGAACACCCTTGAAGTTCCGTGTTCGAACTCAGGATCTGAATTCTGCAGCGTAAGCTTCTGTAGGAGCCTAGATGGTATGAGCACCCAGGAAGGAGAATTGCAGATCCTTAGCATTTAAGATTTACATGGCGGTAGTGCCTTGGAGGCCTCAACTGAGTCAGAGCCCCTTTGTGCACAGAGTAAATGCCAGTCCCGGCCACAAAGAACCCACAATCTGAAAGACTAATGGGGCTGGGCTCAGGTTGAATGAATTATCTTTTCTGTAGCACAAGATGATAGGAGGACTGAGAGACAATTCCTCTAGGCTAAACTGAGATGGTTGCCCATCTCCCCATAGTTTTAGGGAAAGGCTCTGGTTGCAGGAAGTCCTGTATATTTTCCCCTTCATTAGTCTGAACCACAGTTTCTTGTTTTACTTGTCCTTCATCCAGTGTAACTGCTGCATTAAACACTTTCTTTGCAATGACACCAAATTTTGAACACCATGGGAAATACCGCAGGGGCATTGACCCCACAAAATGGTTGGTTCTTTGCATGTGTATAGTGTATCCATCACAGCAACACATTGTTTTGTCTACACATAGCATGTCTTACGGTTGTGGCTGTGTCACTGCATGATGGGACTCCTGGAGCTTCTATCCCATCATGCCCAGTACTGGGGCGGGAAGTAGAGGCTTTTAGGTAATTACCAAGGATGAAGAACTTCATTGTGCGATGGAGTTAGGAGGAACAACTGAATGAGTGCAGCAGCCATGATTATGGATTGCCATTCCTATTAAGGAGAACCCCTTGTGGATTGCACTACTTTAAATTCCTTCTCCTGTACAATGTAAGTAACCGATACAACCAACACTTGTAAAATTCCTGGGATATCTGTTGTGTGTGAATTAAAGATGTTGCAGTGGTCCTGTAAGCTCATGGTGTTCCAAGCAATGCTAGTGAGACAAGATCTCAGAGTAGTTAATGTCTTTTAAAGTTTTAGGGCCAGATTCTCAGCTGAAGTAAATTGATGTAGTTCTATTGAAATTAATGGATCTGCATCAGTTCACTAACTGCTTAAATTGCTCTACAGTTTTGGAAGGGTTACAGGATGCTGCTTAAACTGCTATAAGGGATTACAGTTATATTAAACCTTTATA
>NW_020703193.1:0-1504 GCF_002925995.2 Terrapene triunguis | reverse complement strand
TAGTCAGAATGAAAAATCTTTCCTTAACACTCTTATTAAACCTTAATCTCCGTCTTATTCATCATGATTAGGCCTTGAAATTGGGCTGAATATTTAAATGAGGTGAAATGAAAAAACGGAGAGTTTTGGGGGGTGGGGATGGGGGGAAGAAAGATTTAAAGCGACAACTTGAATTCGCTTTAAGAAACTGAAGAGTGAGTAATCCCTCCAGATTCAGAAGCTGATGGAAGTAACAGATTTTCCAACTTGGCAAAAAAAAAATGCCAGTTCGATTCCACACTTATAATATTAGTCTTTCAAAGGCTTCTCAGAAATGGAGAAGGGGTGGGAGGGAATAGAGCTATAAAGAAAAGATGAATTAAGGGCTAAAAGGTAGCAAGATGATTTAAGGAGTATTGAAATCTGACTTCACTTTGGCTTGTCTTTGGACCAGGCTAAACATGCTGCAGAAAGAAACCCTGTATCAGCCAGATCTGTGACGGAGGGTAACCCGCCGTCCGCTGTCTCACATTGCAAATCAGATTCTCTTCTCACAACATTTTTTACATGGACTTGGATAGAGTTACCCTTGATTTGCCCCAGTGTATGCCAGAGGAGGCTCGGCTCTTTTGTTTCCCTCCTCCCACAGATGGCTTCTATTAAAGGTCGAATTCTGATCTCTGTTACTCCGGCACAGGGCCGGATTCTGATCTCTGTTATCCCAGCATCACGCTGCCAGCATCAGTTTCATTGGTGTAACTGAGGTCAGAATCTGGCTCTAAATATATGGATACGTTTCAAATCATGTTAAATATATAACACTATTAAAATTGGGACCAAGTGGAGGAGTAACTCCTGCTCTCTCCTTCCCTCCCAACCCTGAAATAACTCATCCAACTCATTGGACGTTTGTGCAGACCCACTCTCTATATCCTGAAATGCTAAAACAATCTATTTAACCTTTACGCTAGTTAATGCATACATTAGACCGAGGACCTATATATGATCATAAAAATGTGAGAAATTGAAGCACTCTGACATAAAATCAAACAGCTCAGCCATAAAAAGTGTCACTTTTATGTGATTATCTTGCCAATATGTCTGTGTTGCTAAACTAAATCAAACTACAATTTTCCCCACATGTATAGCATTTAATGGAGTCCGTTAATGGCAGTGATTCCTTATAGATCTCCTAGTAATGGAAAAACGGCTACACGTGCCATAGCACTATGGAAGGACAACTCCGTCGCGCTGCCGTATATCTTAGGAGCTTTGCCGTATGTGACTCGCTGTGTCAGGCAGCACCAAGTGCCGCTAAGTCATCTGGGTGGGATCATTCTACGGGACAGACAAGAACTCTGAGAAACCCGCTGCTGGCAGGAACCAGATCAGACCTGTTTGGCAGAAACGCTGAGCTGGACTCTCAAGCTTCCTCCTCTTCCTGGTACCGACTCTGTGCACTGTCAAATTCAGGAGGGAAGGTTTAATAAGAGTGTTAAGGAAAGATTTTTCATTCTGACTACTC
>NW_020703192.1:0-1504 GCF_002925995.2 Terrapene triunguis | reverse complement strand
GAGTAGTCAGAATGAAAAATCTTTCCTTAACACTCTTATTAAACCTTCCCTCCTGAATTTGACAGTGCACAGAGTCGGTACCAGGAAGAGGAGGAAGCTTGAGAGTCCAGCTCAGCGTTTCTGCCAAACAGGTCTGATCTGGTTCCTGCCAGCAGCGGGTTTCTCAGAGTTCTTGTCTGTCCCGTAGAATGATCCCACCCAGATGACTTAGCGGCACTTGGTGCTGCCTGACACAGCGAGTCACATACGGCAAAGCTCCTAAGATATACGGCAGCGCGACGGAGTTGTCCTTCCATAGTGCTATGGCACGTGTAGCCGTTTTTCCATTACTAGGAGATCTATAAGGAATCACTGCCATTAACGGACTCCATTAAATGCTATACATGTGGGGAAAATTGTAGTTTGATTTAGTTTAGCAACACAGACATATTGGCAAGATAATCACATAAAAGTGACACTTTTTATGGCTGAGCTGTTTGATTTTATGTCAGAGTGCTTCAATTTCTCACATTTTTATGATCATATATAGGTCCTCGGTCTAATGTATGCATTAACTAGCGTAAAGGTTAAATAGATTGTTTTAGCATTTCAGGATATAGAGAGTGGGTCTGCACAAACGTCCAATGAGTTGGATGAGTTATTTCAGGGTTGGGAGGGAAGGAGAGAGCAGGAGTTACTCCTCCACTTGGTCCCAATTTTAATAGTGTTATATATTTAACATGATTTGAAACGTATCCATATATTTAGAGCCAGATTCTGACCTCAGTTACACCAATGAAACTGATGCTGGCAGCGTGATGCTGGGATAACAGAGATCAGAATCCGGCCCTGTGCCGGAGTAACAGAGATCAGAATTCGACCTTTAATAGAAGCCATCTGTGGGAGGAGGGAAACAAAAGAGCCGAGCCTCCTCTGGCATACACTGGGGCAAATCAAGGGTAACTCTATCCAAGTCCATGTAAAAAATGTTGTGAGAAGAGAATCTGATTTGCAATGTGAGACAGCGGACGGCGGGTTACCCTCCGTCACAGATCTGGCTGATACAGGGTTTCTTTCTGCAGCATGTTTAGCCTGGTCCAAAGACAAGCCAAAGTGAAGTCAGATTTCAATACTCCTTAAATCATCTTGCTACCTTTTAGCCCTTAATTCATCTTTTCTTTATAGCTCTATTCCCTCCCACCCCTTCTCCATTTCTGAGAAGCCTTTGAAAGACTAATATTATAAGTGTGGAATCGAACTGGCATTTTTTTTTTGCCAAGTTGGAAAATCTGTTACTTCCATCAGCTTCTGAATCTGGAGGGATTACTCACTCTTCAGTTTCTTAAAGCGAATTCAAGTTGTCGCTTTAAATCTTTCTTCCCCCCATCCCCACCCCCCAAAACTCTCCGTTTTTTCATTTCACCTCATTTAAATATTCAGCCCAATTTCAAGGCCTAATCATGATGAATAAGACGGAGATTAAGGTTTAATAAGAGTGTTAAGGAAAGATTTTTCATTCTGACTA
>NW_020703191.1:0-6104 GCF_002925995.2 Terrapene triunguis | reverse complement strand
ATGGGCCTCCTGTTTGGCTTTTTCTTCTCTTTCATGGGCCTCCTGTTTGGCTTTTTCCAGCTCCATTTCTCTCTTGTGGGCCTCCTCTTTGGCTTTCTCTTCTCTGGCTCTCAGCTCCATCTCTCTCTTGTGGGCCCCCTCTTTGGCTTTCTCCAGCTCCATCTCTCTCTTGTGGGCCCCCTCTTTGGCTTTCTCTTCTCTGTCTCTCAGCTCTATCTCTTTTTCTTTCAGCTCCATAGCTCTCTTGTGGGCCTCCTCTTTAGCTTTTTCTTCTTTGGTAGTCATTTTCCTGGTTTTCCTGTGCTGGGTCACCCCCTCTGCAGTTGACTGAAACTGGGATGTACTTAGCTGTGGCTGCTGCTGAGTTAACAGAGACTTTCTAACAAGCTACTCCCGAGGATGTAAAAAGAAAAAAAAAACAATTCAACTTGTAAATTGCCTTTACCAGTTCAAAGTTTGCTCACTGATTGAACCCTTCTCTTAACAAAGCCCCTTGTTAAAAAAAACTTAACACCTCTGCCTTCAGGCAAGGAGAGATAAGATATGCATCTACCTTCAGCTCTGCTCTCCAAGCAGCTAGAAGGAAAAAAAAAATCTCTTACTGGCTTTTGGGTTAAAACGATCTCCACCGCTATGCCACCATGTCAAGGCTGGATCCCCACTTTGAACTTTAGGGTTCAAATGTAGGGGCCTGCATAAAAACTTCTAAGCTTATCTACCAGCTTAGCTTTGGTCCGCTGCCACCATCACAAGAATTCCCTCCCTGGGAAGCCTTGAGAAACCTTTCACCAATTCCCTGGTGAACACAGATCCAAACCCCCTTGGATCTTAAAACAGGGAGAAGTTAACCATCCCCCCTCCTTCCTTCCACCCTCCTTTCACCAACTCCTGGTGAATACAGATCCAAACCCCCTTGGATCTTAAAACAAGGAGAAATCAATCTGGTTCTTAAAAAAGAAGGCTTTTAATTAAAGAAAAAGGTAAAAATCATCTCTGTAAAATCAGTATGGAGAATAACTTTACAGGGTAATCAAACTTAAAGAGCTCAGAGGACCCCCCTCTGTCTTAGGTTCAAAGTACAGCAAACAAAGATACACACTCTGGTAAAAAGGTACATTTACAAGTTGAGAAAACAAAGTAAATCTAAGACGCCTTGCTGTCTTTTTACTTACTAGTTTGAAATAGGAGAGACTTGTTTAGAAAGATGGGGAGAACCTGGATTGATGTCTGGTCCCTCTCAGTCCCCAGAGCGAACCACCCCTTAAAACAAAGAGCACACACAAAAGCCTTTCCCCCCCCAAGATTTGAAAGTATCTTGTCTCCTTATTGGTCCTTGGGTCAGGTGTCAGCCAGGTTACCCGAGCTTCTTAACCCTTTACAGGTAAAAGGATTTGGAGTCTCTGTACACAGAGAGCTGTTACCCTTCCCTTTATAGTTATGACACGCCCCCCAAATCACAGATAGTGTTGGACGTTCGGTTCCACACTGGCTGTGATTTCTTCCTGGAGTTCTAGGAGAAAACAGAGTTAATAAGACACATGTATCTTTAGACATACTACTGATTATATAAAAACTAACAATATGTTTCATTCCAAGAACAATTGTTAACCAGTTAACTCTGGGAAACTTTCCCGGGAGAGTGCATCAGCCACTTTGTTAGAAGCTCCCGAAATGTGTTGTATTTCAAAATCAAAATCTTGGAGAGCTAAACTCCATCGAAGAAGTTTTTTGTTATTTCCCTTGGCGGTATGAAGCCACTGTAGCGCAGCATGGTCTGTTTGTAGTTGGAAACGCCGTCCCCAAACATATGGGCGTAGCTTTTCCAGCGCGTACACAATGGCGTAGCATTCCTTTTCGCTGATTGACCAGTGGCTTTCCCTCTCAGACAGTTTCTTGCTGAGAAACACGACAGGATGGAATTCTTGATCCGGTCCTTCCTGCATTAAAACTGCTCCCACGCCTCTCTCGGAAGCATCTGTGGTTACTAGGAACGGTTTGTCAAAGTCTGGGGCCCTTAGCACAGGGTCAGACATGAGTGTTGCCTTAAGCTGGTTAAAGGCCTTTTGACACTCATCAGTCCACTGAACTGCATTTGGCTGTTTCTTTCTGGTTAGGTCTGTCAGCGGGGCGGCGATTTGGCTGTAGTGTGGTACAAATCGCCTATAATATCCGGCCAAGCCTAAGAAGGATTGGACCTGTTTCTTTGACTTTGGAACCGGCCACTTTTGGATAGCATCCACTTTGGCCTGTAGGGGATTTATAGTTCCTTGACCCACCTGGTGCCCCAGGTACGTCACTCTGTTTTGGCCTATTTGACACTTTTTAGCCTTAACAGTTAGTCCTGCCTGTCGGATGCGCTCGAAGACTTTTCCCAGGTGCTCCAGGTGTTCTGTCCATGAATCAGAAAAAATGGCCACATCATCGAGGTAGGCAACTGCAGATTCTCCCAATCCCGCTAAGAGACCATCTACAAGTCTTTGGAAGGTGGCGGGTGCATTTCGCAACCCGAAAGGGAGTACATTGAATTCGTACACCCCTGCCTGGGTGACGAAGGCTGACCTTTCCTTAGCGGGTTCATCTAGTGGTACTTGCCAGTACCCTTTGGTTAAGTCTAAAGTAGAGATGAATTGGGCATGTCCCAATTTTTCCAATAGCTCATCTGTGCGTGGCATTGGATAGTTGTCAGGACGAGTTACAGCATTTAGCTTACGGTAGTCCACGCAAAAGCGTATTTCCCCATCTGGTTTGGGAACTAGAACCACTGGAGATGCCCATGCACTGTTAGAGGGGCGGATTATACCCATCTGTAGCATGTCCTGGATCTCCCTTTGTATAGCCGCTTGGGCATGAGGTGACTCCCGGTAGGGTGGGGTTCTAATTGGGTGAGCATTACCTGTGTCAATGGAGTGGTATGCCCGTTCGGTCCGTCCTGGAGTGGCTGAGAAAATCGGTGCAAAGCTTGTGCACAGCTCCTTGATCTGCTGTCGCTGCAGACGTCCCAGGGTCGTGGAGAGGTTCACCTCTTCCACGCCACCATTCCTTTTTCCTTCGTAGTAGACACCTGCAGGCCACTCCGCGTCATCTGTTTCCTGGGCTGTAAACTGGCAAACGTTTAATTCTCTGGAATAAAAGGGCTTAAGAGAATTAACATGGTATACCTTAGGCTTTATGTTGGAGGTGGGGGAGGCTATGAGATAGTTAACAGCTCCTAGGCGCTCCTGGACCGTGAATGGTCCTTCCCACGACGCTTCCATTTTATGGGCCTGGAGCGCCTTTAAGACCATGACTTGGTCTCCTACTTTGAAGGACCGTTCTCTGGAATGTTTATCATACCAGGCCTTTTGCTCTTCCTGAGCATCCTTTAGGTTTTCTTTAGCAAGGGCTAAAGAGTGTCGGAGGGTGTTTTGTAGGTTGCTTACAAAGTCTAGAATGTTAGTTCCTGGAGAAGGCGTAAACCCCTCCCATTGCTGCTTCACCAACTGTAATGGCCCCTTAACCTCGCGGCCATACACAAGTTCAAATGGTGAAAACCCTAAACTGGGATGTGGTACAGCCCTGTAGGCAAAAAGCAACTGCTGCAACACTAGGTCCCAATCATTGGAGTGTTCATTTATGAATTTACGTATCATGGCCCCCAAAGTTCCATTAAACCTCTCCACCAGACCATTGGTTTGATGGTGATGAGGGGTGGCAACCAAGTGATTCACCCCATGAGCTTCCCACAGGTTTTTCATGTTCCCTGCCAGGAAATTAGTTCCCGAATCTGTAAGGATGTCGGAGGGCCACCCTACCCTGGCAAAAATGTCTGCTAATGCCTGGCACACACTTTTAGCCTTGGTGTTGCTTAAGGGTACAGCTTCCGGCCATCGGGTAGCAAAATCCATGAAAGTCAGTACGTACTGCTTTCCTCTGGGTGTCTTCTTTGGGAAAGGACCCAGAATATCCACAGCTACTCGCTGAAATGGGACCTCAATTATGGGTAGTGGCTGGAGAGGGGCTTTAACCTGGTCTTGGGGCTTTCCCACTCGTTGGCACACCTCACAAGACCGGACATAATTAGCAACGTCCTTGCCCATTCCCTCCCAGTGGAAGGACTTCCCCAACCGGTCTTTGGTTCTGTTCACCCCAGAATGGCCACTAGGATGATCATGGGCTAAGCTCAAGAGCTTTACCCGATACTTAGTGGGAACTACCAACTGTCTTTGAGGATGCCAGTCTTCCTGGTGCCCACCAGAAAGAGTCTCCTTGTATAAAAGTCCTTTTTCTACAACAAACCGGGATCGGTTAGAAGAGCTGAGAGGCGGTGGGGTGCTCCGCGCCGCCGCCCAAGCTTTCTGGAGGCTGTCATCTGCTTCCTGCTCGGCCTGGAACTGTTCCCTTGATGCTGGAGACATCAGTTCCTCCTTGGACTGTGGACTGGGGCTTGGTCCCTCTGGAAGCGATGCAGGTGCTGGGGCTGTTTCCATTGACTGTGAACCGCTGTCCTCTGGTGCACTATGTGGTATTTCAGGCTCTGGCTGAGCCTCTTGGGTAGGGTTATCTGCTGCTTCCGCCAGTTCAGGCTCGCTGGTGCCCTCTGGCATTGGAGTTGTAGACGGGGTTGCAAGCGCTGGACTCAGTGCTGGCAATGGTTCTGGTGCTGGTTGCGTTGCCAGTTCCGGTTCTGGGACTGGCTTTGGCTGGGTCTCTGGGATTGGATCCACTACGGCTGTTGCAGTCGTTGGCAGGGGATCCGGTTCCACCACCTGTGTTTGGGTCTCCGGTAACACAGACGGGGCCCTGGTGGACGGCTCAGGAACAGGGATGGGGGTGGAAGCTTGCTTAGCCTGGCTGCGGGTGACTATTCCCACCCTCTTGGCTAGCTTCACATGGTTGGCCAAGTCTTCCCCCAGCAGCATGGGGATGGGATAATTGTCATAGACTGCAAAAGTCCACATTCCTGCCCAGCCCTTGTACTGGACATGCAACTGGGCTGTAGGCAAGGTTACAGACTGTGACACGAAGGGTTGAATTGTCACTGTAGCCTCCGGGTTGATGAGTTTGGGGTCCACTAGGGATTGGTGGATAGTTGACACTTGTGCCCCAGTGTCCCTCCAAGCGATAACCTTCTTTCCGCCCACTCTCAAGGTTTCCCTTCGCTCCGAGGGTATGAGAGAGGCATCTGGGTCTGGGGATCTTTGGTGTGATTGGGGTGTAATGAACTGTAATCGGTTAGGGTTCTTGGGGCAGTGAGCCTTTATATGCCCCAGTTCATTACATTTAAAACATCGCCCTGCTAAGGTATCACCGGGGCGATGTTGGCTGATGGAGACTGGTGTGGTGGGGTGAGAAGGCGTCTGGGGTTTCCCTTGGGATGTGGGTGGGGCCTTGGGTTGTCCCCGGTGGTAAGGTTTTGTTTCGGCTTGCCCCTTCTGATATTCGCTCCAACTGCTACTAGCTTTTTTCTTTTCTGTCACCTCCACCCATTTGGCTCCAATCTCCCCCGCCTCGGTTACAGTTTTGGGCTTCCCATCTAGGATGTACCTTTCTATTTCCTCAGGAACACCCTCTAAAAACTGCTCCATTTTTACTAGGGAAAGCAGATCTTCCAGAGATTTAACATTTGCTCCTGATACCCAGGCATCACAATTTTTGTCAATGTGGTAGGCATGCCGGGTAAATGACACATCTGGTTTCCACCTTAGGGCTCTGAACCGCCGACGGGCATGCTCGGGTGTTAGCCCCATTCTGAGTCTGGCCTTGTTTTTAAAAAGTTCATAACTGTTCATGTGTTCCTTAGGCATTTCAGCCGCCACCTCTGCTAAGGGTCCACTGAGCTGCGGTCTCAGCTCTACCATGTACTGGGGTGGAGGGATGCTGTATCCAAGGCAGGCCCTTTCAAAATTTTCTAAGAAGGCCTCAGTATCATCGCCTGCCTTGTAGGTGGGGAATTTCCTGGGATGGGAAGTGGTACCTGGAGAGGAGTTGTTAGGATGGTCTGATGCATCCTGCCTAGTCCTTGCTGCTTCCAGTTCCATCTCTTTTTCTTTCAGCTCCATCTCTCTTTTATGGGCCTCCTGTTTGGCTTTTTCTTCTCTTTCATGGGCCTCCTGTTTGGCTTTTTC
>NW_020703190.1:0-4521 GCF_002925995.2 Terrapene triunguis | reverse complement strand
GTCCACACCATCCTCCAGATCATTAATAAAGATATTAAACAAAACCGGCCCCAGGACAGACCCTTTCCGCTTGAAACCGGCTGCCAACTAGACAGTTGGTTTTGTAACCAACTACAGAGATGGTTGGGAAATTTTTGATAAAAATGAAATTCCATCAAAAACAGATGAAAATTCAGTAATATTTTCATGAAAATTTCCCTCCATTTTCTCACCACTTTGGCTAATTGGAATCTTTGCATTTACAATGAAAGGAAGCTGGATTGGATGCTAGTAGAGGTGGCTAAAAGAACACTGCCAAAGGTAGCTTAAAAATAAAGTATATGGATGAACTGGTTATTTTCTAACTCAAATAGTACCGCTACAAGAGAAGTTATTTTCCACTGAAACACACACATAGGATTTTTACTCAATGAGGACAGTTTCTATGAGAAATTTAAATTCAGTGCTAGAACTGTAAGGGGTGCAGGGAGAGGTGGGGGATGGGGAAACATACAGCAATATTAATTTATTTCATATGGGGGAAGTTTTTGTTTCCCCACACACAAACTTTTCTTGCTCTCAAAAATATTCAAACCACTTTTTCCCAAACTTTAAAAAAAATCACTTATGGGCAGAGATCAGTCCTGAAAAGTTTCAACATGAAGGATGAAATATTTGGAAAGTTAAAACTGAAAAGGCCCTTGATTAGACAACCATAACACTAGTTATAGCTATTTTATATAAAATCTATATTTACATATAAATTAACATCAGTGGAGGAAAAACACTAGTTATCCAACTGAACCAAGTCAATATTGCATTAGAAACCTGAATATTTTTGAGTTTCCTGAGCACAGAATTCACAGCCATGAGAAGACAGGGCCAGAACAGGGTCAATATGCTGTATATTTTTAATGTTTAAAGCAGAGTATTTGAAATAAAGAGAGAAAGCAAAAGAAAGGAAGAAAGCAAGAAGGGAGAGGGGATAAAAAAGGATTTTTATTTTTTTTAAATCTCAGGTGAAGTCAATGGTAAAACTCCCATTCACTTTAGTACAGTTATTTTACCCCAGTGTTTAAAATGGAAGCCGAGACTCTGAGGCCAGAATTTTCAGGCACGCTCTGCTGCCACTTAAGCACCAAAATAAGTGACCAGATTTTAAAAAAGAGCTCAGCAGGCAGGTTGCTTCTGAGGTTGGTTGAAAATCTGAGCATAAGTGTCACAATGGGAGCTGAGTGCTTTGACAATCTGGCCCCAATTGCGGGCACTGAGCACTTGAAGATCTGGCGTCCTGAGTCTGATCCTGATTCCTGCAGTTCTACATCTATTTAACTCCCCTGGGTCCTGATCCAACTTCCATTAATTCAATGGGAAGCTTTCTATTGACTTACATGGGAGCTGCATCATGCCCTAGAAGAGTAACCAATAGGCATATTTTATATCACAGCTGAAATAATGCAAAGAGGTTTTAGTTTTAAAATGTAAATGTAAAATCAATTGTAGAAAGTCAATATGTTGGTGTTGGGGCAGTTTGGCTTATTGACCAAAGTTGGGAACATTACAGTATTTCTCTTGTGGCAAAAGTATTTTAGGGCCAGATACTGGCCCCCTCCTCTACCTGCTTAGTCTTAGTATGTTGCCACAAAGAGGACAGAAACTGGCCACATCTCCCCTGCTGATGGGGAGTTCTCCAGACATACAGCTGGCATAGTTAGTTTCTAGGCAATGCCCATCAAGCCTCAAGTATAGACATTGTACTGGGGAAGAGGTATGGCCCAAGTATGGTGTGCTTTGACTATCCTCAAATGGCAGGGTCACAGAATCATAACCAGCTGTCTAATTAACTCGTATTCCCTCAATTGCTTAGAACCTGATTCCATTTTCAACTACATGAGGGGAAATCAGGATACTACTTTGTAGTACAAAACAGGTGCAACACTAGTGACCACACACCACTGGAAGCCATACTAAGGCTATGTCTACACTACGGGGGGGGGGAATCGATTTAAGATACGCAAATTCAGCTACGCGAATAGCGTAGCTGAATTCGACGTATCGCAGCCGACTTACCCCGCTGTGAGGACGGCGGCAAAATTGACCTCCATGGCTTCCTGTCGACGGCTCTGACTCCCACCTTCGCTGGTGGAGTAAGAGCATCGATTCGGGGATCGATTGTCGCGTCCTGACGGGACGCGATAAATCGATCCCCGAGAGGTCGATTTCTACCCGCCGATTCAGGCGGGTAGTGTAGACCTGCCCTAAGTGTGGGGTGAGGTGGGCAGCACTGTGGAAAGGGATATCACTTGCTGTGATTTTTATGGAAACTTAAAATATAGTCATTCTTCCTTAAATCCTCTTTAAAATGTACTTCTCATCTTAACTGTCTACAAAAGCTTTCTTTTTTGTATTGCTCCTTTGCTATTTTTAAACAACTTCAACTTCATTCTCTAGCCAGTCTATTCCTCTTCTGTATTTCAAGTTCTATTACTTGCATATAAAGGCTGTGGTATTTCTTGCCCCTCATCACTTTTTGCTTTTCCTGGTTCATCCCTGCTAATCTTGCCTTTTTTTTTTTACCCCCTCCTCTGTTTATCTCCCCATGGAATTCATAACACTTAGATACAGTCATTTTTCTTTGAATATTTCCATTTCCCTTTGCTGTCTTTTCCCTCCAAGGCTTTACCTTGATTGATTGCACCCCATGCTTCTAACACTCTTCTGATGTTCTCTCTGCTGAAATTTATTATCCTCTTAAGGGTTTCCCTTTAGTCCTAACTAACTGTGCACCTAACCGATTATGCTCACTTTGTTTAGATGCAACTCCAAGTGCACTCAATCTTTCCAATCACATTTTCAGTAAAGAAATGATCTTTTCTAGTCTAATGAGATTTTTTTTTAAAAAAAGACGATTACTGAAGACTTGACAGTAGATAGTTTCTCTATTTCGGCTTCCATACATCTCAAACAAATGTGATGTGTGGGCCAATAGACCCAACAAGTCACTCGCTGTGATTCACAGAACTATGAGCAACAGATAAAATTGGGCTTGTCGACATGCTGGGGTAATGTGCTCAATGGGAGTGCGATCACTAATGTGTTGTGCTTAATTGGTCTGCATAGACCATGCTCGTGTGCTTTAATGAAGAGCTGTTTGTTTGATGTGAGCGGGTGCCAGAATTAGGCCCACAGAAAATAAACTTTTATTTTTTAGATTAAAATTTCTATCCTTGAAATGACAATTTAACGTGTCCCTGTATCCATAGAACTGAGTTTTCAATGTGAACTTTCTCACGGGTATTGTCTCCTTATAGTAGATTAGTTCCTCATACTAAAGTATAAAGAAAATGTACCAGCAGTGCATTTTAAAAGGGGAAAAAGGACTTTTAAGAATGTATATGCCAAAAAATAACTATCTGCTTAGAATCTTTATTGGTGTGTGATATAATAAAAGTTTAGGCATTGTAAAATATTCAGCAGGGCAAATAATGTTACCCAGCAAGAAAAGAAATCCAGAATAAATTTCAAAATCTTGTTTGATCAATAACTTGTAAAAATGAAGTTCTTGGAAGCCTGCTTATGGTTTTATTCAATCATAGAATCATAGAATATCAGGGTTGGAAGGGACCTCAGGAGGTCATCTAGTCCAACCCCCTACTCAAAGCAGGACCAATTCCCAACTAAATCATCCCAGCCAGGGCTTTGTCAAGCCGGGCCTTAAAAACCTCCAAGGAAGGAGACTCCACCACCTCCCTAGGTAACACATTACAGTGCTTCACCACCCTCCTAGTGAAATAGTGTTTCCTAACATCCAACCTAGACCTCCCCCACTGCAACTTGAGACCATTGCTCCTTGTTCTGTCAGCTGCCACCACTGAGAACAGCCGAGCTCCATCCTCTTTGGAAACCCCCCTCAGGTAGTTGAAAGCAGCTATCAAATCCCCCCTCATTCTTCTCTTCTGCAGACTAAACAATCCTAGTTCCCTCAGCCTCTCCTCATAAGCCATGTGTGCCAGACCCCTAATCATTTTTGTTGCCCTCTGCTGGACTCTTTCCAATTTTTCCACATCCTTCTTGTAGTGTGGGGCCCAAAACTGGACACAGTACTCCAGATGAGGCCTCACCAATGTGAATAAAGGGGAACGATCACGTTCCTCGATCTGCTGGCAATGCCCCTACTTATACAGCCCAAAATGCCGTTAGCCTTTTTGGCAACAAGAGCACACTGTTGACTCATATACAGCTTCTCGTCCACTGTGACCCCTAGGTCCTTTTCTGCAGAACTGCTACCTAGCCATTCGGTCCCTAGTCTGTAGCAGTGCATGGGATTCTTCCGTCCTAAGTGCAGGACTCTGCACTTGTCCTTGTTGAACCTCATCAGGTTTTTTTTGGCCCAATCCTCTAATTTGTCTAGGTCCCTCTGTATCCGATCCCTACCCTCTAGTGTATCTACCACGCCTCCCAGTTTAGTGTCATCTGCAAACTTGCTGAGAGTGCAGTCCACACCATCCTCCAGATCATTAATAAAGATATTAAACAAAACCG
>NW_020703189.1:0-1010 GCF_002925995.2 Terrapene triunguis | reverse complement strand
TTTTTAACCACATTAATTCGGTGGTGTGCGGCCACACTACCCCATTACTTTAACCACAGTAATTCGGTGGTGTGCGGCCACACTAACCCTAATTCGAATTAACAAAATCGATTTAGGCGCTACTCCGCTCATCGAGGTGGAGTACAGAAATCGATTTTAAGTGCCCTTTAATTCGAATTAACTGGCTCTGTAGTGTGGACGGGTGAAGGGTTAATTCGGATTAACGCAGCTAAATCCGAATTAAAGTCGTAGTGTAGACCAGGTCTAAGAATCTTCTGCAAAAGCTAAGAAAATAGCTGTAATGAGTTTACACATGCAAGAAAATAACATTCAGGCGAAGAACAAGCTGCCGAAGAAATGCGCTGCTTTCACTGGAACTTTGTCCACACTACAAAGTCAGACTCCTTGCTGACACCAAGTGCAGCCAAACTGGCACTGAATGTGGTTTAGACCCATGTGTAGCCAAGGACAAACTGTGTTCAGTGCTCAGCATTGTTTCAGTAAGGTTCTGATCAAGGTTACTTAAAGTTTGTCCTTGGCATGGATTTTATGCTTGCAGCTGACCCTTGCTCGGCACTGGTTCATGTGCCTCTGTTGGTGTTTGTTCTAGAGTAGACCCTGGCTTCAGAGTCTTTCTGCCAAAGACTTAGGGCCAGATCCTTAAAAGGGCTCTCCGCGTATTGGATGCTGATCTCTTGACAATCTTGGCCATAGGGAGTCACAAGAGGAGTTGCGGGGCGAGTACTCTTGAAAGCCTGACCCCCACTTCAGTGCCTGAATAGGAAGTTGAGTTCTTTTGTTACTGATCCCAATTGTGGATGCTAAGTGCATGAAGATCTGGACCCAAACTCTTTGAACATCAAGCCCATGCCCCCTGATGTGCTTAACTTGAAACACGTGCTGAAATCCTATTGGACTTAAGGAGATGTTTAAGTGATTTCCTGAGGGTATGTCTACACTACGGGATTAATCCGAATTTAGATAATTCGAATTTGGGAAACAGGTTGTAT
>NW_020703188.1:0-6031 GCF_002925995.2 Terrapene triunguis | reverse complement strand
TGGAGTCTCTGTACACAGAGAGCTGTTACCCTTCCCTTTATAGTTATGACACGCCCCCCAAATCACAGATAGTGTTGGACGTTCGGTTCCACACTGGCTGTGATTTCTTCCTGGAGTTCTAGGAGAAAACAAAGTTAATAAGACACATGTACCTTTAGACATACTACTGATTATATAAAAACTAACAATATGTTTCATTCCAAGAACAATTGTTAACTAGTTAACTCTGGGAAACTTTCCCGGGAGAGTGCATCAGCCACTTTGTTAGAAGCTCCCGAAATGTGTTGTGTTCCAAAATCAAAATCTTGGAGAGCTAAACTCCATCGAAGAAGTTTTTTGTTATTTCCCTTGGCGGTATGAAGCCACTGTAGCGCAGCATGGTCTGTTTGTAGTTGGAAACGCCGTCCCCAAACATATGGGCATAGCTTTTCCAGCGCGTACACAATGGCGTAGCATTCCTTTTCGCTGATTGACCAGTGGCTTTCCCTCTCAAACAGTTTCTTGCTGAGAAACACGACAGGATGGAATTCTTGATCCGGTCCTTCCTGCATTAAAACTGCTCCCACGCCTCGCTCGGAAGCATCTGTGGTTACTAGGAACGGTTTGTCAAAGTCTGGGGCCCTTAGCACAGGGTCAGACATGAGTGTTGCCTTAAGCTGGTTAAAGGCCTTTTGACACTTATCAGTCCACTGAACTGCATTTGGCTGTTTCTTTCTGGTTAGGTCTGTCAGCGGGGCGGCGATTTGGCTGTAGAGTGGTACAAATCGCCTATAATATCCGGCCAAGCCTAAGAAGGATTGGACCTGTTTCTTTGACTTTGGAACCGGCCACTTTTGGATAGCATCCACTTTGGCCTGTAGGGGATTTATAGTTCCTTGACCCACCTGGTGCCCCAGGTACGTCACTCTGTTTTGGCCTATTTGACACTTTTTAGCCTTAACAGTTAGTCCTGCCTGTCGGATGCGCTCGAAGACTTTTCCCAGGTGCTCCAGGTGTTCTGTCCATGAATCAGAAAAAATGGCCACATCATCGAGGTAGGCAACTGCAGATTCTCCCAATCCCGCTAAGAGACCATCTACAAGTCTTTGGAAGGTGGCGGGTGCATTTCGCAACCCGAAAGGGAGTACACTGAATTCATACACCCCTGCCTGGGTGACGAAGGCGGACCTTTCCTTAGCGGGTTCATCTAGTGGTACTTGCCAGTACCCTTTGGTTAAGTCTAAAGTAGAGATGAATTGGGCATGTCCCAATTTTTCCAATAGCTCATCTGTGCGTGGCATTGGATAGTTGTCAGGACGAGTTACAGCATTTAGCTTACGGTAGTCCACGCAAAAGCGCATTTCCCCATCTGGTTTGGGAACTAGAACCACTGGAGATGCCCATGCACTGGTAGAGGGGCGGATTATACCCATCTGTAGCATGTCCTGGATCTCCCTTTGTATAGCAGCTTGGGCAAGAGGTGACTCCCGGTAGGGTGGGGTTCTAATTGGGTGAGCATTACCTGTGTCAATGGAGTGGTATGCCCGTTCGGTCCGTCCTGGAGTGGCTGAGAAAATTGGTGCAAAGCTTGTGCACAGCTCCTTGATCTGCTGTCGCTGCAGACGTCCCAGGGTCGTGGAGAGGTTCACCTCTTCCACGCCACCATTCCTTGTTCCTTCGTAGTAGAAACCTGCAGGCCACTCCGCGTCATCTGTTTCCTGGGCTGTAAACTGGCAAACGTTTAATTCTCTGGAATAAAAGGGCTTAAGAGAATTAACATGGTATACCTTAGGCTTTATGTTGGAGGTGGGGGAGGCTATGAGATAGTTAACAGCTCCTAGGCGCTCCTGGACCGTGAATGGTCCTTCCCACGACGCTTCCATTTTATGGGCCTGGAGCGCCTTTAAGACCATGACTTGGTCTCCTACTTTGAAGGACCGTTCTCTGGAATGTTTATCATACCAGGCCTTTTGCTCTTCCTGAGCATCCTTTAGGTTTTCTTTAGCAAGGGCTAAAGAGTGTTGGAGGGTGTTTTGTAGGTTGCTTACAAAGTCTAGAATGTTAGTTCCTGGAGAAGGCGTAAACCCCTCCCATTGCTGCTTCACCAACTGTAATGGCCCCTTAACCTCGCGGCCATACACAAGTTCAAATGGTGAAAACCCTAAACTGGGATGTGGTACAGCCCTGTAGGCAAAAAGCAACTGCTGCAACACTAGGTCCCAATCATTGGAGTGTTCATTTACGAATTTACGTATCATGGCCCCCAAAGTTCCATTAAACCTCTCCACCAGACCATTGGTTTGATGGTGATGAGGGGTGGCAACCAAGTGATTCACCCCATGAGCCTCCCACAGGTTTTTCATGTTCCCTGCCAGGAAATTAGTTCCCGAATCTGTAAGGATGTCGGAGGGCCAACCTACCCTGGTAAAAATGTCTGCTAATGCCTGGCACACACTTTTAGCCTTGGTGTTGCTTAAGGGTACAGCTTCCGGCCATCGGGTAGCAAAATCCATGAAAGTCAGTACGTACTGCTTTCCTCTAGGTGTCTTCTTTGGGAAAGGACCCAGAATATCCACAGCTACTCGCTGAAATGGGACCTCAATTATGGGTAGTGGCTGGAGAGGGGCTTTAACCTAGTCTTGGGGCTTTCCCACTCGTTGGCACACCTCACAAGACCGGACATAATTAGCAACGTCCTTGCCCATTCCCTCCCAGTGGAAGGACTTCCCCAACCGGTCTTTGGTTCTGTTCACCCCAGAATGGCCACTGGGATGATCATGGGCTAAGCTCAAGAGCTTTACCCGATACTTAGTGGGAACCACCAACTGTCTTTGAGGATGCCAGTCTTCCTGGTGCCCACCAGAAAGAGTCTCCTTGTATAAAAGTCCTTGTTCTACAACAAACCGGGATCAGTTAGAAGAGCTGAGAAGCGGTGGGGTGCTCCGCGCCGCCGCCGAAGCTTTCTGAAGGCTGTCATCTGCTTCCTGCTCGGCCTGGAACTGTTCCCTTGATGCTGGAGACATCAGTTCCTCCTTGGACTGTGGACTGCGGCTTGGTCCCTCTGGAAGCGATGTAGGGGCTGGGTTTTTTTCCATTGACTGTGAACCGCTGTCCGCTGGTGCACTATGTGGTATCTCAGGCTCTGGCTGAGCCTCTTGGGTAAGGTTACCTGCTGCTTCCGCCAGTTCAGGCTCGCTGGTGCCCTCTGGCATTGGAGTTGTAGACGGGGTTGCAAGCGCTGGACTCAGTGCTGGCAATGGTTCTGGTGCTGGTTGCGTTGCCAGTTCCGGTTCTGGGACTGGCTTTGGCTGGGTCTCTGGGATTGGACCCACTACGGCTGTTGCAGTCGTTGGCAGAGGATCCGGTTCCACCACCTGTGTTTGGGTCTCCGGTAACACAGACGGGGCCCTGGTGGACGGCTCAGGAACAGGGATGGGGGTGAAAGCTTGCTTAGCCTGGCTGCGGGTGACTATTCCCACCCTCTTGGCTAGCTTCACATGGTTGGCCAAGTCTTCCCCCAGCAGCATGGGGATGGGATAATTGTCATAGACTGCAAAAGTCCACCTTCCTGCCCAGCCCTTGTACTGAACATGCAACTGGGCTGTAGGCAAGGTTACAGACTGTGACACGAAGGGTTGAATTGTCACTGTAGCCTCCGGGTTGATGAGTTTGGGGTCCACTAGGGATTGGTGGATAGTTGACACTTGTGCCCCAGTGTCCCTCCAAGCGATAACCTTCTTTCCGCCCACTCTCAAGGTTTCCCTTCGCTCCGAGGGTATGAGAGAGGCATCTGGGTCTGGGGATCTTTGGTGTGATTGGGGTGTAATGAACTGTAATCGGTTGGGGTTCTTGGGGCAGTGAGCCTTTATATGCCCCAGTTCATTACATTTAAAACATCGCCCTGCTAAGGTATCACCGGGGCGATGTTGGTTGGTGGAGACTGGTGGGGTGGGGTGAGAAGGCGTCTGGGGTTTCCCTTGGGATGTGGGTGGGGCCTTGGGTTGTCCCCGGTGATAAGGTTTTGTTTCGGCTTGCCCCTTCTGATATTCGCTCCAACTGCTACTAGCTTTTTTCTTTTCTGTCACCTCCACCCATTTGGCTCCAATCTCCCCCACCTCGGTTACAGTTTTGGGCTTCCCATCTAGGATGTACCTTTCTATTTCCTCAGGAACACCCTCTAAAAACTGCTCCATTTGCAATAGGAAGGGCAACTCTTCCGTAGATTTAACATTTGCTCCTGATATCCAGGCATCCCAATTTTTCCCAATGTGGTAGGCATGTCGGGTAAATGACACATCGGGTTTCCACCTTAGGGCTCTGAACCGCCGACGGGCATGCTCGGGTGTTAGCCCCATTCTGAGTCTGGCCTTGTTTTTAAAAAGTTCATAACTGTTCATGTGTTCCTTAGGCATTTCAGCCGCCACCTCTGCTAAGGGTCCACTGAGCTGCGGCCTCAGCTCTACCATGTACTGGGTTGGAGGGATGTTGTATCCAAGGCAGGCCCTTTCAAAATTTTCTAAGAAGGCCTCAGTATCATCGCCTGCCTTGTAGGTGGGGAATTTCCTGGGATGGGAAGTGGTACCTGGAGAGGAGTTGTTAGGATGGTCTGATGCACCCTGCCTAGTCCTTGCTGCTTCCAGTTCCATCTCTTTTTCTTTCAGCTCCATCTCTCTTTTATGGGCCTCCTGTTTGGCTTTTTCCAGCTCCATTTCTCTCTTGTGGGCCTCCTCTTTGGCTTTCTCTTCTCTGTCTCTCAGCTCCATCTCTCTCTTGTGGGCCCCCTCTTTGGCTTTCTCTTCTCTGTCTCTCAGCTCTATCTCTTTTTCTTTCAGCTCCATAGCTCTCTTGTGGGCCTCCTCTTTAGCTTTTTCTTCTTTGGTAGTCATTTTCCTGGTTTTCTTGTGCTGGGTCACACCCCTCTGCAGTTGACTGAAACTGGGATGTACATAGCTCAGGCTCCTGCTGAGTGCTGCTGAGTTAACAGAGACTTTCTAACTAGCTACTTCCGAGGATGTAAAAAGAAAAAAACCACAATTCAGCTTGTAAATTACCTTTACCAGTTCAAAGTTTGCTCACTGATTGAACCCTTCTCTTAACAAAGACCCTTGTTAAAAAAAACTTAACACCTCTGCCTTCAGGCAAGGAGAGATAAGATATGCATCTACCTTCAGCTCTGCTTTCCAAGCAGCTAGAAGGAAAAAAAAAATCTCTTACTGGCTTTTGGGTTTAAAATGTATCCCACCGCTATGCCACCATGTCAAGGCTGTATCCCTACTTTGAACTTTAGGGTACAAGAGTGGGGGCCTGCATGAGGACTCCTAAGCTTATCTACCAGCTTAGCTCTGGTCCGCTGCCACCATCTCAAGAACTCCCTCCCTGGGAAGCCTTGAGAAACCTTTCACCAATTCCCTGGTGAACACAGATCCAAACCCCCTTGGATCTTAAAACAAGGAGAAATTAACCATCCCCCCTCCTTCCTCCCACCCTCCTTTCACCAACTCCGGGTGAATACAGATCCAACCCCCCTTGGATCTTAAAACAAGGAGAAATCAATCTGGTTCTTAAAAAAGAAGGCTTTTAATTAAAGAAAAAGGTAAAAATCATCTCTGTAAAATCAGTATGAAGAATAACTTTACAGGGTAATCAAATTTAAAGAGCTCAGAGGACCCCCCCCTGTCTTAGGTTCAAAGTACAGCAAACAAAGATAAACCCTCTGGTAAAAGGTACATTACAAGTTGAGAAAACAAAGTAAATCTAAGACGCCTTGCCTGGCTTTTTACTTACAAGTTTGAAATAGGAGAGACTTGTTTAGAAAGATGGGGAGAACCTGGATTGATGTCTGGTCCCTCTCAGTCCCAAGAGCGAACCACCCCTTAAACAAAGGACACAAAACAAAAGCCTTCCTCCCCCCAAGATTTGAAAGTATCTTGTCCCCTTATTGGTCCTTAGGGTCAGGTGTCAGCCAGGTTACCCGAGCTTCTTAACCCTTTACAGGTAAAAGGATTTGGAGTCTCTGTACACAGAGAGCTGTTACCCTTCCCTTTATAGTTAT
>NW_020703187.1:0-5242 GCF_002925995.2 Terrapene triunguis | reverse complement strand
GTGTTGTCAGATGCTACCGGTGTGGTGCTTCTGCTTTCTCCTGTTGATATCACTCGGCTGCGTGCGTGTGTTCCCTCTGTGTGCTGCCCCAGCTCTGCGCAGATAGCTGATACAGCAAACCCGACGAGAATCCCCAATAACCACAGAGTCTTAGTAAGATGCAAAGTCACCTCGGACTAGGTTTATTGCGATCTCGGACACAATGGCAGTTCCCCGTAGATTACTTAGTCTACCGGGCATACTACGAGAAAGTGCCTCTTGGCAAGGACCCGGCTCAGTGGCGGGACTTTCCACTGCCCCCGTGGCCGGACAAAGACACCACCCCAGGGATACATTCTTATACACGGGTACAAACAAGTTACACATCACTCCTGACGTATTGAGGTGCAACCCCTTCACGTAGCAAGGTACAACCTCCTTACGTAGTAAGGTGCCGCCTCTCACCTTGTACATGTTGGTTCGATCAAAACAACTCTATCCATCATTTTACCCTTTTGCCCCTGTCATTGGGATGGGTCGGCCTGTTCCATGTTATCTGTGGAATGTTCCAGTATAGGAGTGTTCTAATATCTAGTGTTCAGTACTTTTTAGGTATGTCTCTTTTTGCAGAATCAGCCCTTTCCTTGCCAGCTTCTGTGAGCAGGGCCTGCCTCTGGCTCACAGCTTAACTTTGCTTTATGTTAGCAAAGTCTTGACCATTACTTTAGTTCAGGCCTTAGGCCTCATACCAGGCCTCTGATACCAAGGTTTATCTCTCAGGGCCTCCTCTTACTACATTCCCCCACTTTTTGTCTTTTTAAGGGGAGGATGTTTACCCATCGTCCCGGAAAAGCATAATGCATGGACTAAAGATAACCCAGCATGCTAAACACTGTTACGTGGTTACCTTATTTTACCATCCATACACTTATGCCCCATCTGTCTCTTTAGTCTGCACATTCCCTCGTACGACTGAGGAACAGATTTTATTATCCAATTTTATTTTCAGTCCCTTATGGTGGCCCTGGGAATGTTAGGCCCGGGACCATGACTGAGGAATGTAGTATTATGATTTAGCCTTAGAGGCACTTCCAAATAATTAATATATATGAATTATATGGATATGGCATATATATTTGTAGTGTGTATGGGCATATATGTATAGTATGTACGTGTACAGATGACACCACCTTATATCCAAGCATAACCATGTTTTTCCAGTCTGGTGTTGTACTCTGGTCCTTTTACTTTGGTAACACAGATAGAAACACACTCCTATTAGGGCAATTCCAGTTATCACCTGTCTCATCATTAGTAGTAGGCTGAGTGTTTTGAAATACTGGGATAGGGATTGTGATGGTGTGTCCCACAGTGCTATGTATATGAGAAGAAAAACACAAATTTGGAGTAGTGACACTACCACTGAGGCCTTTATATATATATTGTAATTAGTTACTACACAGTACTGTCCATTCATGTTATAGGTTACCCTAATGGCTGGTTGTCACCCTCTGGTAAGCTTTACTGCGCAGGAAATAGAAGTGGCTAGCTTCTCTGTTCTATTGGTTACACGGCTCTGCGATACACCAGTAGTTGACATAGATCCAGTTGTTTCTTATGGATGCTGTCTTCCAGATAACCTACTGAATGGACAGTAACCAATTTATCAAATATTGCTGTGTTAGGATGTAGTATTGGTACCCAGACACTGAACAAGATTGTTTTGAATAACATGTGCCTCAGTTAGAATGCAGTGTCACTGACCCAAATTATGACTGGTACTAACAGGCAATTTGTTTACCCAATTTGTAGTTACTATGTAACATTTTGTTTGTTTACCACTTTGTTTTTTTCTTTGCCTTCACGTTGTTTGCTGCCATTTGTTTGTTGATTTTTACCTGTGTGTTAGTTAAACAGTTTAGCAAGGTTATGCATATTGTAAATGTTGTACAGCAATAATACAATACAGCAATAAGACAACAGTACAACAATAATACAGTAGTACAGCAATAATACAGTTGTTTTTACACAGTAACCAAGTTGAAATTAAATGATGGCTTATCCTGGTCCAGCTAGTGTTTTTTAGCTGACTGTTAACTTAATTGTCCATATATGGAAGAGGTGTATTTAACCAGTCTCTTATTTATAAAACAGTTCATTTTCCTTTTCTTGATGCTTGGGGGTTTCTTCACTGTATACTGATATCATCTGGTATTTTTGTGGCATGATGTCTTTTGGTGTCTTTAGTCTGTGGGATGCAACTTAAACAACTTTTGTTAGTTAACAGAGTAAAGTTTTTGTTTTTTTGTTTTTGTTTTTGTTTTCAGTAACCCAAACTTAATACACAGTTTAACTTAGTTTGTTTACAATGTAATAAGAACAAGGTAATAGGGACCGAGCCTTTTATAACACAAGCTATACTTTTGCAGTTGTTGTATAGACATTCATTTTCATTTGAAGTGCATTACTAATATTTTTATACGAAATGTAATGCTTAACGGCTAAAATAAATGCTTACAATCTTCCATGAGAAGGTGTATTGCTTTCCCTTGCTGAACAATTTGTTTCAGCAAAGGAGGAGTTAACAGAATTTTTACCAAGCTTTTTAGAGTTAATTTGCTTGTGATACCAATTTCACTCTTGTTAACTGTTTAGAAGCACAACTTTAACAACCACTGCTTCCCATTAACATAACATAACAAAAGAAAAGCATATAAAATTAAACCAACTATAAAATTAAACCAAAATAAATTTTAAATACAGGTATATGCAAATACTTTGAGGGTATTTGAGGGTATAGTTTCATGATGCTTTGTTATGTTTGGGAGCCAAAGGTGGAAACCTGTTGAAATTGTTTGGTTAGCTTTATGCATAAATTGTTGTTCTAAACATTTTGGTTATGATATTCTTATAACTATATTTAAAAGTGCAAACAAGTTTATAAAAAGCCCAAACAAGAAATTAACATTTTGTTAATATTACTTTTACCTTAATGTTGAGGTTTCCCCTTACATTTTTTTCTTTGTATTACAAATAAAAAAAAAGAAATCTTAAAAAACAAAACAAAACTGTGATTGATAAGAGAATATTTTTTGTTTGCAATTGCATTATTTGTTGAGGCAGAAATATATGTACATATATTTGTAACTGAAACCTTTTTGAACTTTGCACAAAAAATTGGTGCTAATAATACTATGATTATACCCCAACTATGATTTTAAAATAGTGTGGTACCACATATACATAAATTTTTAAAAGGGTATAAAATTGACTTTTGTTGCAACAAAATAAAAATAATAAAAAATAGTCACGTAACACACACAACATACAACACACATGACATACAGGACAAACTTACAATTAACAACAAATGGCGCCAGAATTCTATTCATAACTATACAAAGTAAGGCAAACAAAAATAAAAAATAAAAAGGGTTATATTTGAATAAACAAATTATTACCTTATTTAAAACTTGTTACATAAATTGTTAAAAATATATTAATATTTGCCAAATGTATTGTATTAATTTGGTAACAAGGAATTTTGCATTACTTTATATTTAACATTATTTTAAAACTCTGCTATATGGAAATAAGAAAAGCCCATGTTTCAAATATTAGAGAGTGGTTAGGATTAGAAGCAGAGTGTGCATTTCTTTTGCTTGGCAACCATATCTTCAAGAAAGTTAGGAATAATTCCAGCTGTTGTATTCCCGAAGGGTTAAAATACTTAATTTACTGGATTTATTTAAAGTAAAGTTTTTACCTTGTTTTCTTTTTGTTTCTTGTTTTATTCTGTTTTCAATTGCTGTATGTTTTGGAGTTTTCTGTAAAAACTATAACTTTTAAAACAAAGAGAGAGAGCAGAATTGAGGAGAGGCGGGGGAAGGGGGGGGGTGAAGAGCAACCTAGGAAGGTAGCGAGACCTGAGCCAAGAGAGATTAACTTTATCAAGATATTTGAAAGTACAGGCAGCAGCAGCAAGTTTAGCAAACTAAGAAAGCATATAAAGGACAAAATTTAACCGGTATGTAAAAATATTTGAGAAAGAATGTTCTATTTTCAGATACGAGCGTGGAGTGTGGTTCCGTGGGTTAAAGCAGTTGGGAACCTGCACAGTTAGGAACCGTGCCCCTGGTTTTTATCCTGGCTTTGAGAGGAGAATGGGGGTAGTTACCTGCTCTTGTAAAACCTGAATTTGTTCCCCCAATGTCTGTTGCTTTTGTGTGCATGCCAAATGGATGGCCGGAGTGCCCTTTTTTGCTGCAGTTAACTGGTTTTGGGCAACTCCATGTGTTAATGCATCAATTCTAGGTGTTAACCCACTTAATTTTGGTTTTTTACTTTGAAATTCTTTTTTATTCACTCCCCTGCGATCGAGTCGCAGCTCCTGTCTCCTAATGTGCTCTGTGAACTGTTCCATATTTTCCTTCATCTGATTTACCAATTCTGTGAAAGTATTGTTTGCTACTCTTTCCTTCTGTGCACTTACTTGTCCCGTTCTGACAGGCACCAGTCTAGGTCTCAGTTTAAGATTAACTGGAACCTGGCTTTTATCATAAGGTAGTGGTTGCAATGCAGTGGACCCCGTTTCATCTTTTAATTTTACTAGGACCACCTTTTTCCATTTCTGTCCCCATTCTTCAGGCACAGGGTAGCTACCTGAAGCTTGCTGTTTACCACCAATATTTATAACAGGGGACGGCACTTTTTGCTTTTGCAGGTTTTCTACAGCTGTTTCTAATTTTTTATTTTCCTGCTTCACTTGCTCGAGCATATCATGAGTTTGGACCGCCTGTTGCCCTGCTAACAGGGCTTGGGCTTTCCAGTGCTCAACCGCCCGGGTCACCTCTTCTACCTCTCCTGTTTTTTCTGTAACTTGTTTGGCCAGCATTCCCGCATGCTGTCTAAGCCATCTCACTGCCAGAGACATAAGTTGCAGAATTCTTGCTTTTTTACTTTTGTTACTGTTTCTCAGAGCCTCGGTTTCTACCATCGCTCTACATAAGCCAGTCCATGTTTCCCCACTCTCTTTTTTAAATTCATATGGACCCCCCTTACTGGCAATCCAGCGGGTCCAACAATTATCAAACTCCGTGGGGATCATAAGGGAGGGGATTAGGGGGTTCCCTAGCTCGAGGTTTACTGCCATGTTAGATAGCGATTCTTACCACGGCAGTTTCGCTTACTTACCAGATCAGCGGTCGGGGTCACCAGTGTTGTCAGATGCTACCGGTGTGGTGCTTCTGCTTTCTCCTGTTGA
>NW_020703186.1:0-6222 GCF_002925995.2 Terrapene triunguis | reverse complement strand
TGATCCGAGGCTGGCCAGCCGTCTGTTTCTCCGTGGGGGTTCCGCCGCAGCCTTTACCACGAGCCAGTCCACTTTCCTGCCATCCCACGAACTGCTCCGCTCTACAAGCTGCTCCACTCACCGACCTGTGAGCCGTTCCAGCCGTCCCCGCAAACAGCTCCGGGACTCACTCAGTCCTTCTGTCATACAACAGTTCCACTGGCCTTGATTCACAGAATCAGGGTAACAAAACTTTATTCTTCCTGCCCCAATAATAGAGAAACTGAGGATCCCACACCAGCCAAAGTAACCACTTTCAGTTGCTGTGTTTCCTGCCAGGCGAGTGGGTGTGCCTATGCAAATAAGATCAGCCCCTGGAGTTCTTTTCCACACTCGCCATAATTCACCACCAGATGTCAGGGTAGAGCTCATCCTGACTCTGCTTACATCCTCCCCCCAGCCGAGAATTTGTCGTCCCGACAAATCACACTCCCTATTATACCAACTCACTGGTTCCCTCCAAAGGGCCTCAGATAGCCCACTTTAGCTTCCACAAGTCTGTGTGCTAAACATATTGGTTCCTCACTAGTCACCCCAGGTGCATCATAAGTCAACCGTTTTACTGGTCTTATTACCCTGTCTCGTCTATTGAGACTCTCTGTTACCGTGGTAGAGTGGACAGCCTCTTGAACGACAGATGGGGAAGTTTCCTTTGAGGGCCCCTCGGCTACTGGCATAGGCTCCTGCAGTTCTAGTTCTAACAGTGGAGGGTCCAAGGTGCCCAGGACATCCTCCACCTGTATGTCTCCACTGTCCAATAACCTGTGTGTGTCATCACATGGGGGTCCCACCAGTGGCCCACGGGTGTCAGGAATGGGCCTAAATACTTCTGCCATGGGGTTTAGGGCGGAAGAGGAGGAGCTCTCGTTTGATGCTGGTCGAGACTGAAATCTTGTCTCCATCCCAGGATACACCATGGTTGTGTCTTCCTCCTCAGACTCACTCTCGCATGTGCTGCATAGGGGTAGGTTAGCTGCAGGGGGCTGGCTGTCCACGTTGGAGGGCAGCTTTGGTCCAGCACCTTCGTTCCGCCCGGTTGCCCTGTTGTGGCCCATCTCATACGGGGTGTCTACCAATTCCCCCACAGGGAGCAAAAGGTTTCTATGCACTGTCTTTGTCTGCCCTGGACCATCTTCAGGTTTGATCTTGTAGACCGGCAGGTCTCCCAGCTTTTCCACCACCAAGTAAGGTATTGCCTTCCATCTGTCAGCTATCTTGTGTTTGCCAGTAATACCCAAATTTCGCAGCAGGACTCTGTCCCCCGGCTGGAGTTCTTGCAGACGTACCCTAGCATCATATCGATGTTTGTTCCGGTCTGCGTTCTTCCGAGCCGCAGATGTAGCTAAATGATAAGCATCCCGCAGCTTTTCTCTTAGTCGGGATACATATTGCTGATGAGTTTCATAGCTATCTCCATCCTCTGATACACCAAAGCACAGGTCTATGGGTAATCTTGGTTCTCGCCCAAACATTAAGAGATATGGGGTGACTCCTGTAGCATCATTCTTTGTGGCATTGTAGGCGTGCACCAGAAATGCGACATGTTGGCTCCAGGTTGCCTTCTGCTCTGGCCGCAAAGTCCCCAACATATCTAATAGGGTTCGGTTGAACCTCTCTGGCTGTGGATCACCTTGAGGGTGATAAGGCGTTGTCCTAGACTTTTTAATTCCCGCTATCCTCAGCACCTCCTTCAGAAGGTGACTCTCAAAGTCCCGCCCCTGATCCGAGTGTATCCGGGCTGGAAATCCATAAACTGAGAAATATTTCTCCCACAGTACTCGAGCAACAGTGGTGGCCCTCTGATCACGTGTGGGATATGCCTGGGCATATCGCGTATAATGGTCAGTCACTACTAGAATGTTCCCAATATTTCTCTTGTCTACTTCTAAAGACAAGAAATCAATGCATACCAGCTCCAGAGGTTTGTTGCTGGTGATGTTCTTCAGATACGCAGCCCTCGTGGGCAGAGTTTTCCTTTGAACACATCGAGCGCAGGTCTCACATTTCCTGCGAACATCTTCAGCCATCCGAGGCCAATAGAACCTACTACGAAGAAGTTCCAGGGTCCTCTCCATCCCTAAATGTCCAAAGTCATCATGCAGGGCCCTCATGGCCAGGGCTCTGTACTCTTTTGGCAGCACTAGCTGTGCTCGTTGCTTTTGTAAAGGGTCTGTGGTAACTCGGTGTAGCACTCCCTGAATCAGTTTCAGTTTGGTCCATTCTCTCAATAGTAGTTTACCCTCCGGGTTAGGTGGGACAACCACAGCTGGGCTTCGCCCCTCCCTTTTGGCAAGTAGTGTATCACGAATGTCAATATCTTGCAGCTGGGCTTCCTGCCAGTCCGCCGCATTGAGCATGGGCAAAGGAGATTGGTCCAACGCAATATAGTTCACTGAAGCAGAAGGCACGCATTCAGGGGGCAGGCCCAAAGCTTCTGCAGCACATCCATGAAGACTTTCATGGGACTCTGGCTCCCGGCGACTCACACTGCAAATAGCCCTCACTCCATCTGTGGGTATCACAGCAACTCCTGGTGCCTGTGGACGCTTGGACAATGCATCTGCATCTACATTGCTTCTCCCTGATCGGTATTGAATGCTGAAGTCATAGCTAGCCAAAGCGGCCACCCATCTTTGCCCTGTAGCATCCAGCTTAGCACTTGTTAACACATAGGTCAGTGGGTTGTTGTCTGTCCACACCTGGAACTGAGCACCATATAAGTAGTCCCGAAATTTCTCAGTGATGGCCCATTTCAAGGCCAAGAACTCCAGCTTGTGGGTGGGATAGCGAGTTTCACTATCAGACAGTCCTCGGCTGGCAAAGGCTACAGGTTTACGTTTTCCTTCCAGTTCCTGGTACAGTACTGCTCCCAGACCCTCCAAACTGGCATCAGTATGCAGGATAAATGGTTTGCTTGGGTCAGCAAAGACTAGGACTGGAGCATGAGTTAGGCAAGTAATGATTTCTCGAAAAGCCCTTTCACATCTCTCATCCCACCGTGGCCCAAATGGTTCGAAGGGGCCATAGTGTCTCTGCACAGGAGGCTTTGGGGACCTCCCCTTATTCTTGGTCTTAGATTTGTTCCTGCTGGACTGGTATCCCCTGGTAAGATCATTCAGAGGTTTTACAATCGTAGCATAGTTTTTCACAAATCTGCGGTAGTAGCCACTAAACCCAAGAAAGGTCTTGAGTTCTCTGTAGTTACTTGGACATGGCCATGTAGTGAGTGCTTCTATTTTATCGGGATCAGTACTCACACCCTCTTGGGACACGATGTGACCCACATACTTCACTGAGGTCCTGCAGAACTGGCATTTGTCAATTGAAAGCTTCAAACCATAATCCTCTAACCTATCAAGCACTTTAAGAAGTCTTTCTTCATGCTCCTCCAAGGTTCTTCCAAACACAATCAGGTCATCCAAATAAACTAACACTTGCAGTAAATTCATGTCTCCCACAACTTTCTCCATAAGACGTTGAAATGTGGCAGGTGCTCCAGAAATCCCTTGGGGCATGCGTTCAAACTGATAAAACCCTAATGGGCAGATGAAGGCTGTCTTCTCCTTATCTTCTTCACCCAGAGGGATCTGGTAGTATCCACTCCGAAGATCCAACACAGAGAACCACTGGCTTCCTAGCAAACAGTCTAAGGCATCTTGGACTCGGGGCATTGTGTACTGGTCAACCACAGTACGGCGGTTGAGGGTGCGGTAGTCAATACACATCCGGATTTTCCCATTCTTTTTACGGACCACCACAATGGGTGAGGCGTATGGGCTGCGGGACTCTGTAATGATGCCATTCGCAGCCAGCTCCTGAAGATGTTGTCGCACATCTTCCATCTCGGAGAGGGCAATCCTCCTAGATCTCTCCCTGAAAGGTCGAGAGTCATGTAGTCTGATGTTGTGCTCTACTCCTTTTGCACATCCCACATCCCACTCATGCAATGAGAACACCTTGGATCTTTCACAAAGTTTCCTCCTCAGGCGATCTTTCCACTCCTCGGACAACGGTGAATCTCCAAAGTCAAACTTTGCTGGGTCTATTGTCGGAACTTGAGTCTCACACTGGGGGTTTACAATTGATTCAGGCTCGAAGAGGTCTGCTATCTTTTGTCCTTGCTTCACAACAACATCTAAACTTGTTTCATTAGCAATCAGTATAGTCACCTTTTCCTGGGCTTCAGCAGGTAGGGTTATGACTCCACTGGGGACCAGCACTCCCTCCGGGAGCTCTCCTTCAACTGGCTGCTCTACCATTGCTAATGCCCCTTTACTGCCTTTCAGCCGGGTACTCATGACAAGCACTTCCTGCTCTGTCCTTGCAGGCACTACTAAGGGGGTTGTGCCCATGTACTTCAGCGCCCCAATCGGTAGCTCAGATGTCTTTTTAGCACCCTCAATCTTCCTATAGGCTTCAGCACAAAGCGTATGGATCATCAGGGTATTCAGGTACTGGTCCCCAGCCTGTCGTCTGCAGTAGTCCGCGAGCACCTTGAAGAGACTGGAGTTGGTCCCTATCAGCACAGACACGTCAGAGGTCCCTTTAGGGTCAGGGCATATTAATGCAACTGTGTCCACCTCTTCTCTTACCCCAGCAACCTCCTCTGGGAATTCCAGGTGCACTATGACATACCCTTGGTAGGGGTATTCATCCATGCTGAGGCCACACAGACCAACGCCAGTCAGTGGCTGTATAGGCAGGTGCCTAAGCATCTGTTGGTAGAATGACTGAAATATAATAGTCACTTGAGATCCAGTGTCAAGCACGGCTTTACACTCCACCCCTTCAATCTTCACCATGACCTCTGCTCGAGGCCCTATCAGTCCTGCGGGGATCCCAGCTGGACGGTCGTTCCTGGGGGAATCTTCAACTCCTGCAGGCCTGGGTGGTCCCCGTCCCCGGACTCTCTGGCAGCTACCGGATCTCTCCCAACTGATCCTCAGCTTTCCATACACTAAGGAGGGGTTTTCTTCATTATGGCACTTGCCAGCACTGTGTCCGTCCTGACCACATCTGTAGCAGAAGAATTGTCCTTTCCCCCTTCGCCCAGGTGGGATGGTGGCTCTAAATGCTGACTTCTCCATCGCCACAGTCAGAGGCGCCTTATTCCTGGAAGTCTTAGCTCGGTCATTGGTGCTTTGCAGTTCAGCTATCCGTTCTGTCAGGACCTGCATTTGTTGGGCAAGTTCCTCTGTGGTGCTCACCATCAGTACACTGGCCATTTGCAGTGGTGTTGTGCCGGCTGGCTCCAATGTTTGGGCTTCCCAAAACTCACTGGCAGCCTGCCTTTCTTCCTCTTCTCTGACCTCCTTTATCAGCTGGGAATAACTTGGGGGATGTTCCCGTCGTTCTCTTAGCCGGAGATGGAGTAGAATCGGGTTCTGATACTGAGCTCCTCTTACAATTTGAGCCAGTCTGGTCCGATCCATCTGTTCAGCAGTCACTGCTCCCCTCATGACAGCTCTCTGAAGCAGTCTCTCCAGCCTCTGTATATAGGCTGAAATCTTCTCGCCAATTTGCTGTCGGGAATTAAGGAACTTACAGTAACTGTCTTCAGGGCCCTCTACGCTCCCAAAGGTATGATCAAGGGCCTCTAGGCAGTCCTTCACACTGACCCCAGGGTCAATGAGCTTCAGGGTGCGAATCACATCTAATGCTGGGCCACTAAGGCTCTCTATTAGACATCTTCGCTTTTCTGCTTCAGGTACGGCCCACTCCTGCAGCATTTCAGTGGTATGCTCCAACCAGGGTTCGAACTCCTCTGCCCCAGCAAATAATCTTAACTCACGACAAGAGTTTAACATAGCCTGGGACAGCACAACCTTTTCCAATATTTGCCCCAGTGCTTTTGCCCAATCATTGGCTGAGGCTGCGGCCCCTGAGCTAGAGGCTGCAGGGCCGGGGCCCAACAAACCTGACATATTAGCCATTATACAAACAGTAATTTCCTCAAAATATAACCACAATTGTTTCCCAATGCAGTGGAACACTCAACAGGTGCTTGCGAGGGGTACTGACCCAGGGAATCCCGGACGAGCCCCCAAAAATGTAACCCTTCTGCCCATCTAAGTTGGCAGCAACAAGGGCCGGGTTCTGTATCTAGGGGTTCCGTTTCAATAACAGAATGCAAAACCGGCTCGAGCCCCCACCCAGTGACCTGGGACAATTACATACCACCCC